>NC_134091.1:104245345-104545345 GCF_000715075.1 Nicotiana tabacum | reverse complement strand
TTGCCACTCGGGCATACCTCACAACCACTCATGCCTCCCAGTCACTCAACACTCGGCACTCGCACTCAGTAGGTACCTGCGCTCACTGGGGGTGTGTACAGACTCCGGAGGGGCTCCTTCAGCCCAAGCGCTATATCAAGCCAAATCATGGCATAAATCACTCAGGCCCTCGGCCGATCTCAAACATGTTACGGCGTGCATCCCGATCCCATAAATATGCAACATGCTGCGATGTACAACCCGATCCCATAAATATCCTCACAAATCAGGCCCTCGGCCTCACTCAGTCATAAATCTCTCAAGCCACTCAGGCATTTCAGTAAAACAGGGCATTCGGCCCAAAACATTTATATGCATAAAAATAGAGTCATAAAACTGAGTTATGAAGTAAACAAGTATAAACATGACTGCGTATAGATTTTCAATCAAAAACAGTGAGAGGATAGTAAGAAAAGGCCTATAAGGGTCCAAACAACACTGGCACAAGACCCAAACATGGCATTCAGCCCAATTTACAGAATTTGTTTCTAAAACATATAAGTATCATATAGTTTCAACAAAGTATGCAACTTTACAGTTGCTACGGGACGGACCAAGTCACAATCCCCAACAGTGCACGCCCACACGCCCGTCACCTAGCATGTGCGTCACTAAAAATAGTAGAATGATACAAAATCTGGGGTTTCGTACCCTCAAGACTAGATTTACAATCGTTACTTACCTCAAACTGGTCAAATCTCTACCCTGCAATGCTCTTGACTATGGACTCGGCCTCCAAATGCTCTAAATCTATTCACAATCAGTACAATACCATCAATACGCGCTAATGGAATGAATTCCACAAGAAAAGCTACAAAATTAGACCAAAACCCGAAATTGGCTCAAACTCGGCCCCTAGGCCAACGTCTCGACATCCGACAAAATTTACAAAACTAAAAAGCTCATTCACTCACGAGTCTAACCATACCAAATTCATCAAAATCCGATATCGTTTGGCTCTTCAAATCCTTAAATTACTTCTCCAAAAACCTCAAGCCCTAACCCCTCATTTTCATTAATTACAATGACTAAACAACGGAAAATTACCATATATACAAGTATTAAGGCTCAAGTAACTTACATCACTGATAGCCCTTGAATCACTCTTCAAACATCACTCCAAAAGCTCTACAAACCGACTTGAAAATGGTGGAAATGAACCAAATTCGCGAAGTGTTCTATTTATGGTTTCTGCCCTGGTTTTCGCACATGTGGGCTCTTTTTCGACGCCTGCGTAACCGCACCTGCGGTCAAGGCACCGCATCCGCGAACTCGACTTAATTCCCTAGCTTCCACATCTGCGCTCCAGGCCTCGCACATGCGGGCTCACAGGTGCGGCCAAATCCTTCGCGCCTGCGCTCCAGCCTTGGCCTCACATTTTTCCGCATCTGAGCAGAACATTCTCGCACCTGCGAAAGCGCACCTGCTCGCTCATACTCTACTACTGCGAAGCCTGCCCAGTATCCCCTTTCTCTCATCTGCGCCCCAGGTTTCGCACCTGCGGGCTCGCAGATGCGACCTCCAACTCGCACCTACGCAACCTGCCTAGCCCAGCATTGCCCGCACCTGCGAAGTCTCCATGTGCACCGGCGGCCTCGTACCTGCGACTCTTTCGTCCGCAAGTGCAAAAATAGCAGTAGCAGTAGCTTCAGCTGCATTTTCCAACTTTGACAAATCTGTTAACCACTCGGAATCACCCCGAGGCCCTCAGGACCTCAACCAAAAATACCAAACAAGTCATATATCAACATACAAACTTAGTCAAACCTTCAAATCACTCAAAACAACATCAAATCATCAAATTACCCTCGTATTCAAGCCTAAGAACTTCTAAATTTCCAAATTCGGCAATCGATTTCAAAACCAACCAAACCACGTCCAAATGACCTCAAATTTTGCACACACTATGAACCTACTCCAACTTTCAGAATTCCATTCTAACCCTGATATCAAATTTTCCACTGCCGACCGAAATCGCCAAATTTCTAGTTTTGCCAATTCAAGCCTAATTCTACCACAGACCTCCAAATCACATTCCGGATGCACTCCTAAGTCCAAAATCACCTAACGGAGCTAACAGAACCATCAGAATTCAAATCCGAGATCGCTTACACATAGGTCAATATCCAATTGACTTTTCCAACTTAAGTTTCTACTTAAGAGACTAAGTGACTCAATTCACTTTGAAACCACTCCGATCCCTAACCATCTAACCCGATATAACATAATATAGTTGAATAACACAAAAAGATGTAAAAAATAGGGAAAATGGGGCTATAACTCTCGAAACGACTGGCCGAGTCGTTACATCCAAGTGTTGAAGATATCGGACTCAGACAGAGTTAAAGTGTGATCGCAATGATTCAAGATAGAGCTGCTTGGTCGTCGCAGTTCCTTCGAGTCTTTCCAATTTATTGTACTGTTAATTATTATTCCAACAGTATTGAGTATTCAATCCTTGAGATCATTCTATGTATTCAGTTAGAGTTCATGACTCGGTATTACCAGTCTTGGGAGGTTGTTATATTTGTAATTATTTCTGTTGTTGGTTTATATAAAACAAATATTGGCTTGAATTTTAATTATAATCGGTTTACTTAGTCTTAGAGACTAAGTGCCATCATGATGCCTATGGTGGGATTTTAGTAGAGTTTTGCGGATCGGAACGGAGACGTTTGTACTTATCTACGAGAGGCTACAGAGCTAGTAGAAAATTTTTTCACTTCTTTCATTCCTTATCGTGCATTATTTATTCAGCTTGAAGCATATATCTTATGTTCTTTTGCATTCACTCATGTATGAAATTACACACTCTGTATCCACTATGCGCCAATGGTTCATGATAGTATAGAGGGGTTAAAGGGAACCAGAGTTGCTCAACCATTCCTACAACATGTCGTCCATATCTAGGATGTGGAAATATTGAGAGATCATTTAGGTTGATAAGTATGATATTAAGAAGGTTTAATTAATTGCCTAATCATCACAATCGTGGTAGGGTCACGAGGTGGATGTAGATCTGAAGATAGTTGATGGTATTAGAGATTATGTAGTTTGTATGGGATTTCCATTTAGTGAAAGGTACATACTAGCAGTCAAGGCACTCAAGGAAGCAATTTTATTTGTCACGGTGATGACATGTACCCAATAAATGGCTTGATGTGTCTTATGACTGGTAACGTACAAGTGGTGAAGGTTAGTATTGTGCATCATCAGACTGTTTCCTATGGCTTCACGCCAAGTGAGGGGAGTCCACTATCAACGATCAGAATGCGGGATCATGCGTTATATTAGTTTTGGCCTGAGATGTATATATGTGGTATTGAAAGGTTCTCCAAAACTTGTATATGATTAAGAGCTGAAATTTGTATGGGATGGTGTTAGGACTTGCAGTATTCCCACGTCCTTAATAATTCTACATTTCAGTATTAGTGGGGTCATGGAAACAATTTCAGAATACTTGGGGTGCTCCAGTAAGTTCTTTTAATACACCACCGGCACGGGGTTCCTACAATGGTTATTCCAGTTATCCGACACAGACTCAGTACGAGCAACCGCGACCTCAGAGGGATTGTTATAAGTGTGGTGATACTAGACACATCATGAGAGATTGCTCCAGACTTGGGAGGGGTGGATTTTATCAGAACACTCAGGCTATAGGCCTCAATGCAGCTACTACCCCATGTGCACAACCAGTTAGGGGTGGATGACAAGCTGGTAGAGGGCGCCCTAGAGGGGGAGGCACTGGCCGTTGATATATTTGCTATGGTATAGCTGAGGCTACTACACTAGATGGTGTCGTTACAGGTACGATCCCGATTTGTTATAAAAAGGGTATTTTCCCTTAATTTTATTCGGTTCTGAATATTGAGGTGAGTCCTACTGTTATACCCCGCTTATGGGTAAGCTTCATAATTTTGTGACCCACTTACATGTTTATCCCTGTTGGGAGTTTTGATGATGTTAACCTGAGTCTATCATTTTTATTTTGTACACCATTGAGGGCTATAAGTCCAAACGTGACTTTTTATTACTCACTACAGTGAGTTTTGATGTGATTTCAGAATAATTGATTTCAATTTTAGGAATTATATGCCCTACCGGGATGAAGGTTCGTTATGTGTTGTGAAAACTGTTTACGGAATATATTGAAAAGAAGAAAGAAAGGAAATTAAAAATTTTAGTTGGCACAATGTGCAAAATACTTGTGATTCGGAGTTAAGGATGAGATCCTCGCATTTTTATATGATGTAAAATATTTAAACTGGGCTACAAGCCGCGGTGGAAGTTATATAAGGACGAGGTCCTTGTGGTGAAATATTTATCAGTTAAATTCTCCCTTTGTGAAATTTAATTTGTACTATAGTACTAATAGGGAGTCATGCCTGATAGGCTTATGTGATAATTCTTTTATGTGTTTCTGTGCCATAATTGTGTTGTAATTAATGAGTTTTAGACCACGAGGTGAGTGCCCAGATGGCGTTAAATGCAACTCGTTAATTCGGATAAATAATTATGAGGTCTTCATGCCTTGCGTGTTGTTGTCAGTGTTACGAAAAGTTGAAATATGATTTTGGTGAATATGAGATTAATTGAGGATGTTGAAAATTAATTATAAACAGTTATATTGACCAGAGATGTGGTTATGGACATACGTATGATGTGTGCGTTGGCACGAGTTGCTACAGCCAGTTGAAACTAATACCGTGTGTTGATGTAAGGAATTTGAAATTGATTGGAGTGTAAGGAATTGGCTTTAAAGCCTATAAGTGTGAATAAAAGAAATAATATCCACTTAGATGATGTTGTCGGACCCCTGTTCAATTTATGGTGATGTAAAATCACCCGTGAGTATGTGTGAAATAATGCACTCAGTAATTTAATGTCATCAGAATAATTCTTGGCACGTTCGAGGACGAATGTATGTTTAAGAGGGGGCGAATGTAATGACCCGACTTGTCATTTTAAGAATCTATACGACATTCAGCTACTTAAGGTCCCGAGCAACTTCGTAATACGTATTCTGACTTGCGTGTACGGTCGTTTTAATTTCGGAAGATTCAGAATTTAAATTGAAAGAACAATTCTCATTTTTGAAGCTTAAATGAAAAGAGTTGACCGGAGTTTGAATTTTGAGCAAATGACTCCGGAATGAAATTTTGAAAATTCCAATAGGTACGCATGATGATTTCGGACTTGGGCGTATGTTCGGGTCGAGTATCAGGTAGCCCGGGAGTTTTTCAGTGACTATTACTCAAGGTTGACATTTTTAAAGTTTAAGAATTTCCTAAGTTTGGGTTGAAGTGGATTTTGATGTTATCGATGTCCGTTTGGGATTACGAGTCTGGGAAGCGTCCGGATGTGGATTTGGAAGTCTGTAGATCATTTTGGGGTCATTTGGTAAAATTTGGAAATTTGAAGTTTTTTGGGAAGTTTAACCGAGAGTGGACTTTTTGATATCGGGGTCGAATTCTGATTCTGGAAGTGGGAGTAGGCCCGTAATGTCAATTATGACTTCTGTGCAAAATTCGAAATCAATCGGATTTGATTTGAAAGGTTTCGGCGTCGAATGTAGAACTTTGAAGTTCTAAAGTTCATAAAGCTTGAATTCGGGTGCGATTCGTGGTTTTGATGTTGTTTGATGTGATTTGAGGCCTCGAGCAGGTTTGTGTTATGTATTGGGACTGGTTGGTACGATTGGACGGGGTCCCGGGGGCCACGAGTTTGATTCGGGGTGGTTCTGGACCAAGTTTGGGTGTTTTGATGCCGCTGGTTGTTGGTTTTGGTGTTCTTCGCGTTCGCGAAGAGGTTCTAGCATTCGCGAAGAAGGAAATTTTGCTATTCGTCGTCTGAATTTGGAGATTCATATCTCGCAATCTATAAGCAATTTGGAGGTGATCCAAAAATGAGAGTTGTAGTCCTTTGTATCTAGTTTTCCGAAATGTAAACGATTTGTCATTTGGAGTTGTGCACCAAAAGTAATGGTGGATACACTATAGGCTGTTTTGGAAGAGTTTTAAAATATCTGTTGCATAGGGCTAACTCTGGAAGTTTATATCTAGTAATCTGTAAGGAATTGGGAGATGAGAAACAAATGAAAATTATAGCGCTGGGAGTCTATTTTTGCAGAAAGTCAAACCATTCATCATTTGGACTTTTGTAGAAAATGTTATGACCATTATACTAGAGGTTGTCTAAGAAGAGTTTGAAAATGGCTTTTGAAGAATTTGTTCAGCGCGAACGCGAGGGGAGTTTGAAGGGCGATCCTTTATCAAAATTTGATAATTTTGGTATGGTTGAACTCATATCGGAACGGGTGTTCAGATTTCATAAATATTTTGTCGGGTTCCGAGGGACGGGCCCCGCGCTGTCTTTTATGAATAAAATTTTAAGTTGGTGTTTTATTATTCGGAGTTATTTCCGATGAATTTTAATGAAGTTATACAATTAATTTGGATAGATTTGAGCCATGCGGAGGTTAATTCAAGCAAGAAGGCTAATTTGGAATATCGGCCTAACTTCAAAAAGATAAGTATCTTGCCTAACCTCGAGTGGGGGAATTTCCCCTTAGATATCGAGTCTTATGTGCCATTTGTGAAATGTAAAAAATCGTGTACGCGAGGTGACGAGTATGTACTCGGGCATATATGTGCAAAATATATTGGTTTAAAGTCTTAGGCATATTGTGTAGTAAATTGGATAATCGTTGGCATTTATTAAATCATCTATTTTCCATGCCTCAATTCGCGTTTGGTGAATTTGTTTTTATATGACAATTTGATGTGATTATTACTTGTATATTTATGTGAATTCCGTGAGTTTGATGATTTGATATTTCTTGAAATTTAATTTTATTATTGATTTTCCATCTGCAAATAATTAATGAAATAAGTTTAAACAGAGGCGTTATATAATTATCAAGAATTTGGATTAATAAAGGCGTTGCCCTATACTGAGTATTTTTCATCTCTGTTGTTGTTTTGAGGTTTTATACACATGGTTTAATTTCAAATTGTGATATGAATTGATTTTTATTATGTTGCCGTGATAATATTCCGTGTAAATTATTTTGCTATTTGAGTTATTATTTTGACGATATAAGGGTGGCATTTCACTGTTGATATTATGTGGGTATAAGGGTGGCATTTCACTGTTGTTGTGTGTTGGATATTGTCTGGGCGGAGGGATAAGGATGGCTATAGGAGAGATAAGGGTGGCTATAGGAGCGATAAAGGTGGCTATTGATATTGTCAGGGCAGAGGGATAAGAGAGGCTATTATAGGAGTGATAAGGGTGGCTATAGGAGAGATAAGGGTGGCTATTGTCAGGGATGATATGTGATGATGTGGGGTTATTGCGTTGGTAATTTTCATGTGATGTTGTGATTTTTCTTGTGTTTATTTTTATACCTTGTGCAATTTGTCTTGTTGTTGGTAAATTGATAATAGTCTGATCTATGTTGAAATTGGGAGCTTGTGGTTATTGCCATGCAGATTATGAAATAAAATGTGGGCACGAGGTGCCGTGAGTAAATAATGACGATATTGGCACGTGAACTGTCCGTGCAGTTGTGATATGAAATGTGGCCACGAACCGTGAGTAAATAATGATGATATTGGCACGTGAATTGTCCGTGCAGTTGTGATATGAAATGTGGACACGAGGTGTCGTGGTTAAATGATGATGATATTTGGCACGTGAGTTGTCCGTGTGGTTGTGATAGAGAAATAGGCACGAGGTGCCGTGTAAATATGAAAGCGGGCTGAGACCCGTATTTTATAATTTTGAAATGTTGTGTCACAGGGTGACTTTTATTCGAAGATTTATTTGAAAGAATTTTATTTGAAAGAAATTTATTTGAAAAAAAATTATTTGAAGGAATTATATTTGATAGAGATTTATTTGAAAGAATTATAGTTGAAATATATTTATTTGAAGGGAGTATATCCGAAATATATTTATTGGAAAGTATTATATCCTGAAGATTATTATTTGAGAAGCATATAGGCGAAAGATTTATATTTGAAGGACTTGATTAATTGGGTGTACTTGTATTTATTATTTGTTGAGCAATATTAATGATGTTCTTGTTGCCCTGCTGTGTATATCACTGGTTGATTAGTGTTGCCATTATTGTTATTTGTTTTTCTATTATTTTTGTATACTTTATTGCACATGTTATTACACTAGTGAGTGTCTTGACTGTACCTTGTCACTACTCCACTGAGGTTAGTCTTGATACTTATTGGGTACTGACTGTGGTGTACTCATACTACACTTCTGCATATTTTTGTGCAGAGCCATGTGTTGGAGATATCGTAGTCCCTTGGAGTCTTTCCATTTTATTGTACTGTTAATTATTATTCGAACAGTATTGAGTATTCAATCCTTGAGATCATTCCATGTATTCAGTTAGAGTTCGTGACTCAATATTACCAGTATTGGGAGGTTGTTATATTTGTAATTATTTCGCTGTTGGCTTATATATAAAAAAACAATTGGCTTGAATTTTAATTATAATCGGTTTACTTAGTCTTAGAGACTAAGTTCCATCACGGCGCGTGTGGTAGGATTTTGGATCATGACAGAATTAATTTCATATGAATTTACTAATTTTCCGGATTAAAAACCGAAATTCATCTTAAAACTCGACAGTGGGGCCCACATCTCGAATCTCATAAAAACTTACAAAATCCGAACACCCGTTCCGATACGAGTTCAACCAGACAAAAATTATCAAATTTCGACATCGGATTGGCTTTCAAATCTTCATTTTACATTTTTGAAGATTTTATAAAAATCTAATTTTTTCAATAAATTCACAGATTAATGATATAAATGAGTATGGAATCATGAAATATAATCAATATAGGATAAGGAACACTTACTCCAATGTTTCCCCGTAAAAATCGCCCAAAACGCTTCTTACCCGAGCTCAAAATCGAAAATGGTGGAAAATGGGACGAAATTCCATTTCGAGAACTTAAGTTATGTTTGGCCAGATTGTTTACTCATCGCGATCGCGGGAATTCATTCGCGATCGCGTAGAACAATTTTTGCCTAGGTCCATTTTACTCTTCACGATCGCGGATAATTCTTTGCGATCGCGAATCATATTTTGGTTGCCCAGATTTTTAAATCTACGCGATCGCGTAAATGGTCATGCGATCGCAGAGAACATTTTCTTAGCCTTACGCGATCACGTACTGACTTGTGCGATCGCGTAGAATAAATGGCGTGCCCAACTTCTGTCTTCATTCCTTCTACGCGGACGCGATCCGCTCTACACGTTCGCGGTGCACTTGGAGCTAACCTTCCGCGATAGCGTGACTATCTTCCTGAACGCGAAGGGTAAAACTCACGGTGCAAAATTTTCTCTTCGCCATCGTGGAAATGGCTTCGCAATCGCAAAGCACCATGCACCAGATGACAGATGAAGTTCAAAAACCAGATTTTTCCAAAGTTCAAATGGTCTGTAGGCTATCCGAAACTCACCCGAGCCCTCAAGGCTCTAAACCGTACATGCACATAAGTCCAAAAGCATTATACGAACTCGCTCGCGTGATCAAAACACCAATTTAACACCTAGAGTTACGAATCAGACACCAAATTAAATGAAATTTTTAAGAAAACTTTAAAACTTCTATTTTCACAACTGAACGTCTGAATCACGTCAAATCAACTTCGTTCCTCACCAAATTCGACGGACAAGTCATAAATGACATAACGGACCTACGAAAATTTTTAGAACTCTGAATCCGACCTCGATATCAATAAAAGTCAATTTGTCGTCAAACTTTGAAATCTTTAAGCCTTTAGGCTTCTAGTTTTCACTAACTGGGATAATTCAAGCTAGGGACCTCCAAATTAAATTCCGAGCATAAGCCAAGTTCCAAATAATGATACGGACCTACCAGAACTATCAAAATACTGATCCGAGTCTGTTTTCTCAAAATGTTGATCAAAGTCAACTCAGTTGAGTTTTAAGGCTCTATTTCACATTTTAATTAATTTTTCATATAAATATTTTTCGAAAAATTATACGGACTGCACACGCAAGTCGAGGAATAATGAATAGTGTTTTTTGAGGTCTTAGAATATAGAAATAATTATTAAATTTAAAGATGACTTTTTGGGTCATCACTTGATTGGACTTCTCCTGCTATGCATGTTTCTTCTTCCGAGGTATTACCCAGAGAGGTTATGGGCATATCATCACCTACTTCGATTTCGAAGTTTCTTGTCAAGTCCTTTATTTCTTCAAAGTATGATGCTAAGATCGCTTTTTGGAAAGAGCTCCTTTCTTCATTTGAAGTTGTTACCTGGTAACCTTCTGGAATGGACTTAATTCCTCCATTTAAGTATCTGTTACCTTTGTATTAGCATATTCTTCTATTTTGACCTCAATCTGATCCATCAATGCTTGGCCATAAAGTTTTCCATCCTTTTTAGATAAGAGTATTTTACTCCAGAATTTGGTATAAAAAGTCCTATTTAGATAGGGAATTCCTTCTGTGGTATAACCAACTTCTACATCCCATTTCATTATCCATGGAATTGAGAATTCTATAAAAAAAAAATAGATAGCGGCTATGCCATCATAAAAAATATTATCTTTTTGTAGGAAAATGATATTGGGAGATATATCTACCCATTGTTTATAAAGACTTTTAAAATATGGGTTGAGTATTTCTAATGATGGTCCGTATAATTTCCACCATTTACAAAAGCAATTTGGTATTTGTTGTCCAAACATATTAGAACATAATTTAATAAACCAAGAGTATTTCCTATGAGGATTCTCATATAAGAAAGTTTTATTAAAACTCTCAATATAATCCCAGTAATTGAATTTTACTGCGACTTTCTGTTCAGGATAAGTGTATTCTCTTTCCTTTAAAGTACTTAGTCCCCTTTCATCTGAGGCTAATACTTTATTGATTACTATCATAGATAAATTATAAATTCTCTTAGTAGTTGCAGGATAGAAATGCTGAATTTTAGCTGATCCCGTGGATGAGAGTATTATCTCGTAATGCATTCTGTATTTATATGTATGAGTGGCATATGACACTGTATCAAAATACCTTGTCATTAATTGCCATGGATTATCCTTCCATTTAAGGTCTGATTGTTGTAAAAGCACTATTAGTTCTTTTTCGTCCTTTCGGTTATAAACCTCCAGATTTTCACGGCTTTCTTCTGTTACGACAGAACAGTAGACCATAAACCACGGTCCTCCTCACAACCCTTTCACGCCGCACCCTCGGCTGAACGGGTCAACTAAGGACCACCGGTTATGTTTCTATAACCCGGATTTACTGTCAAAATTAATAACTGCATGGACTATATTGTTATTAACCTAGAGCACTATCGGGGTGATATAGTAAGCTCTTAATAATAAAACATGCAAACAAAGTACCCTAATATGACTAAGTTTAACACTTAGTATTTAGCCTATCATTTAGGCTAAATAAGTATCTATAGTGGGGAAGGGTGAGAAGGAAAATATTTTACTCTGATTGAAGAAAAATGAGTTTATGAGAAAAATATTTTTCAAAACATTTAGGCCAACTAAACTTGGAAAAATTGAAAATTATTTTCAACACACCCTATATTTTAAGATTTGTTCAGGTGTCATGTGATGGAAGCTTGAATCTTTTCCAATATAGCCACCATGACCTAAAAGATCATAACAAAACATCCATTATGCTCCATTTGAGGAATAACCACATAATATTAATTTCTCCATAAAAATATAATGTTATTTCCTCGCCACCAAACCTGCCTGACTACACGTACAAAAGATAGATACCAACCACCGTAACTTTATCAAGCACACACATAAGTCATAACCCAACCCACGTTTCATGCAGTGACGGACCCAGAATTTTATACAAGCAGGTTCAATCAGAGATCGCGGTAGTCAATTGTATAAGTGCACCAATAAACACCATTTGTGCAATGCTCTTTTTTTTGTTTCCATCACGACTTCAAAATGGAGTCATTTTTAAAAAAAAAAGTTGGGGAAATATTTTTTTTAAAATGTTTAAAATTTATCTATATAAATTTAAAAATATTATTTTAGAAAATTTAGCAATTTTAACCAAAAAAGTGTTTAACCAACTTAAAAATCGTATTATAACACAATATTAATACGATTTTTAAGTTGGTTAAACACTTTTTTGGTTAAAATTGTTAAATTTTCTGAAATAATTTTTTTCTTCGAGTTAATATCTGAAATAATACGATTATAACCAAAGTTCATAATTTTAACCAAAGTTTTAGCTTGGCGTATAATACGATTTCTTCGAGTAATCGTATACTTGTAATCGTATTATAAAGAAAAAAATATTATACGCCAAGCTAAAACTTTTGAGTATAACACAAATTAACAATTTCAATAAAAACTAAACTAAATTAAATTAAAAGATTACAAGTAATTTCAATAAAGCACTCTCATTCTTTTAGTAAAACTTATGAAAAAGAGACATTTAGGGCAATTTCAATGGATAATCTTCAGCTGATATGGCAATTTCAGAGTAAAACATTTAGGGAAAAGGACCAAAATTGTCCTTTAACGTATTAAAAATGTTCTCCTTCCACCTATTAGATCAAAATTACCTTTAACGTTATTTTTTGGGTTAAAAATATCCCTCTATGACATGGCAATAATAGATATTTTAATTGAACACGTGGCAATCAATTAGTGGTCCACATGGATTTTCTTGACCCAACCAAAAAGCTTGGCCTATCCATTCTAATAACCCGACCCGTTTCTTTTATCACACTCAAGCCTGTCCACAGACTCTCAGACTCGTTTTCTTTCCGTTTTCGGTTACTTCCACTTTTTCCAAGCAATAGATAAAAGGGATCAGAACCCCTTGAGACAAATATGGGAGGACAGACTCATCAACTTTCAAAATTCAACTATCTCATTCTTACCAAAAAGTTAAGGGGCCAAGCATTAATGCAATATTAGTACCCGTTTCGCAAACACATGTTTGGTCATAAATTTTACCCATATTTTGGCAAAATCTCAAATCCCAAAATCACCTCAATTGCTGATTTTGGGCCAAAACATGACACGGTCATTTTTAAAAAAATTTAAATATTACCCAAACTTGTATAGTTTGTAAAAGAGCTCACATTTATTACGACCAACTAAGCCATATCTGCTCACTTGCCTCTCATTAAACTTATTTATGTTTAGGACTATGGTTTATGATAATGATAATAAATAGTATTGATGAAGGTTCTGTATATACAAGATAACAAGTTTGTTTGTTTGGTACTATTGGGTATTTGTGATAGTTTTTAGAATTTGTGGGTATAAGTCATGTTTCATGTTTTTTCAAATAAAAAGTGAAATATGTTTTGAAAAATCATGTCAACACATTTTCATCTTCAAACCAAATTTCACCCAAATCAGTTCAATATGGTCAAACGTTAGTTTAGTAATAGGAGCTTGAACTTGCTCTATCTCGGACAATAGCATTCAGTATATATTAGTGCTGAGTGCTAACCATCCGATTATTTCTACTACTTGTTCCAAATAGGGTTCTTATTTTTCCCCTCTTCTTCCTTCTTCGATTTTCCATCTTCTTTATTTCAGTTTTTGTATATTTCAGTTCTTCCAATTTTTTTGATTGCCTTTAATTCTCTATTTTTAGACTGTGTTGTTTGGGTTATTTTAAAATATCGGGCAATGGAGTTTGAGTTATTCTAAATGGGTCGGATTATTAGAATGGATGGGTTGGGTCAAAAAAATCTACTAAATAAATTACACTTGTCCCATTAAAAGGTCCATCATTGCCACGTCATATTTCTATTGAGTGACATTCTTAACCATAAAAATAACGTTAAGGGCAATTTTGAACCAATAGGGTAAAGGAGGGTATTTTTGGACCATTTCCTATACGTTAAGGGCAGTTCCGACCCTTTTCCGAAAAATTTACTTGGTTTGTCCTTTGGCAAATTTAAACTGCTTTTTCTGTTTCCTTTTCTGTGTGATCAATTTGGTACATTGAGTAGAATAATTTGGTTCAGGTCCAGGTAAGGTTTTCAAATATATGGTTGTAGAGAGCCACCTTGAGGCTCATGAGCTTTGTAATGCTACTATATATCCATCAGTTAAACAGCCACAGACAATATCTCCTCCAGAGTCAGAATAAGCATCACATCCAATCATGACTGGAGCCCAATAAATTATTAGCTTAATGCTCGATGATATGGAGTATATAAATCATACCTCTCCATGCTTGTCATGGTTTTTTATGATGTGCTCTTATATCAATCAATAGATAGCAATTCTCCGATCATCGAGCCAACTACTCTCAAATTTCTCAAGCCCTTTTTGTTCTCAGGTAATAATAGTCTCAAATCTTTAAATAGTAACAGTAAGTGTAGAATCACTGTCACGTTACCTCATCTCAATAAATGATTTGGCTGTATGCACTACAATGTTAGTCCCCGAACAACAGTTCATCTCAACTGGTAAAAAGGTGAAAAGTGCTATTCAGTACAGGGTAGTTCTTAATATAATACCAGAAAAGATGCATGTAAAGAAAATGTACCAGTACTCTGTTGCTATGATTGGACATAAAATGTTATGCAAAATTAAAGTTGTGTCGCATTTAGGGTCCATCACCTACCTTAGATATCATTGTCACTACTACCTATAAGGTGCACGAGAAACTGGAAATGAGAAATAAAAAAGCATTCAGCAGAAGCTTTTCCACAAGAAATCATCATTTATTTTCCTTGAATCCAAATTTGTGCAATTTCAAGGAACTGAATAGTCAAGTCATATAAAAAAAGGAAAAAGGCATAAATTGCTCTACTTGCTTATACGCAGTAAATTCAGAATTGAAACTGAGATGGAAAAAAGTAAGCACTCAATGTTCAAATAATTTAAATTTGTACTTGGATGATTCAACTACTGAGAACTTTATTTCAAATGGTATAATATTATCAAATTAAAGCGATAAAAGTGACTAAATACGTTCAACAAACATAAAGATAGATCAAGAAGATCGCTTCAATTTGCACAAATTAGTAGGCTTGTCCTTGCCTTCGGAATTCATTTGTTTTCTTCTTTTTGTCTTATTGGCTTTTCCAAATGTTACATTCATCATCACGTACATATTTTATTTGTCTAAGGAGAAAGCAAAGTTTTTCAAAATAACACTTGCAACATTGTGTTTCAATAATGTAATCTGATTTACCTATACTTTAACATTTCAGGGAAACATTGTACCACCAGAAAAGTTTGTAACGCATCATGTTTGTTTCTAGGAAAAGAAAGTTTAGCAGTCGTTTCTGAATCACTAAAATTCCAAAGGTTTTCTTTCATTAGGTATTAGGATTTTACTGTGGTATTTGAAATCAGAATCTCGAAGTACTTCTATTATCCTTCCTTCTTCTCAGTCAGGTTGGCCAAAATGCAGCATTTTCTCACTTTCCAAACACATTTTCAGCGAATATCAATGAAAGAGATTCACAATACTACAATAGAGATATGTAAATAGTAACCAAGAAACGATCACAAAATGAACTATTCTACTTGATGTCCTAGCAAGCCATAACTGTTACCAATGCTAACATAGGCAGATCCAGAATTTGAAGGTTGCGGGTGCCACTATTTTATACATAAAATATACCTACCACTAGCTACAAAGACCAAATAGGAAGGATGAGTCGATTTGGTTAGTTTTTGGTTAATTCGAATAGGTCTTTCATTCACGAAGTAAATAAGTTCGATTTTTATTCAGTTTTTTTGCGCTTAATTTAAATTTATTCTAAAACTTTTGCAAAAGAAAATAATATTTCATGAAAGAGCACCTCCAATTGAAAAACTCACTTATAGAGTAGCTTAATTACTACATATTCTTTGTTTGACTAAATTAATTTACCTATATTGCTATTGGGTTAATATTTCCATCTTAATTGTCGTGTTATAAGACAATTAGTTTCAAAGCAAAACCTTCAATGTTTAATCTAGGATGATCAACTTAAATAATTATTGATCAAGCCAATTAATTTTTTTATCAAAATCTAATAGAAGATATTGTTCAAATTATACTCCACTATTATAAATTAATTTTGTGTCACTAAAAAGAGAGAAATTATATGCTAAATAAAATTAATTCAAATTACCTATCGAAAAAATTGCTCGTAAAGTAAGGTATAATGATATATAACGACCCGGTAGGTCGTTTTGAGTTCTAGCTTCCCATTTGAGACCTTATATAGCTTTATTTGATGATTTATGACTTACGTGCATGATCCATTTTGATTTTCGCAAAGTTTAAATGTGATTTTTCAAAGAAAACTTGATTTTTGAACTTTAAAATAGTTAGAATTGACCACGGCCAACATTGTTGGTAAATGACCTCGGGTAGATGTTTTGACGATTCCGGTAGGTTCATATGATGATTTTGGAATTGTACGCATATTTGGTTGGGGTCCTAGGTAACTCGAGACCGTTTTGGTACTTATTGTGAAAAGTTAAAAATTTAAACTTAAGAACTTTAGATCTTTGAATTTTGATGTGTGATTCTTGGTTTGATGTTTTGAGATTATGAGCGAGTTCGTGTAAGGTTTATATACTTGTGTGGATGTTTGGAGTGAGCTCCGGGGGCTCGAGTAAGTTTCGGGGTGATTTTCGGACAGTCTTGCACAATATACAACAGTTGATTTGCTGCAGATGTAGTGTGCATGACAAATGCGGAGCTTGTCTCGCGTTCGCAAAGGGTTAATTAGAGAAGGTGTGTCTTACTCTACACGAAGGCAAAAGGGAAGCTCGCGAACGAAATGGCCTGGGGGAGCTGGCCTTTGCAAAGGCGATTGCCCAAACGCGAACACGTAGGCTTAGGCGCTTGGAGGCTAGTACGGCTTTTTTTCATCGTGCGCGCGACCAGAGGATCGGGAACGCGGAGGCTTGGGGGGCGATAGCCTTCATAGAAGCTTGCACGAACACGATGGCCAATTGGCCAATGACCTTCGGGAATGCGAAGACCTGACGCCCAAGTATATAAAGGGCTGAAAATCGAGATTTAATCACTTTTTATCATTTTTGAGACATAGATCACGGATTGAGAAAATTTTTAAGAGTATTATCATCCCAACTTCTAAGTTTAGTAATTTTTACCTAGTTTTGATTTAATCTCATGAATTCCCATAGATTTGTATCCCTAAATCTAGTATTTTAAAGTGTAGAAATTGAGGTTTGGGTAAAAACTTATGAGGGCTAATTTTAGGGATTTGGACCTCGACTTCAGGTCTAATCTTGATGCAAATCTCATATTTGGACTTGGGGAAAATGAGTAAATGAAAATTGGTCTTAATTTTTTATTTCGACCATGTGGGCCCGGGTTGACTTGTTTTTTTACTTTTCCAAATATGTTAAAGATCGAACCTTTTGATACTATGGTAGTTTCTAAATATTGTTTCGACTTATTTGAACATTATTTGACTAGATTCGAGTTGTTTGGAGGCTTGTGCTAAAGGCAAAGCTATGGTGGATTGTTGATTTGGTTCCAGAAAGAGGTAAGTATTGTGGTTAACCTTGATTTGAGGGAACAAGGATATTATTGGGTCTATTTGCTACATGAATTATGTATTGGGGACGGCGTATATACAAGGTGACGAATGTATATACGTTGTCATGAGTCAAAGCATGTGGGCAGAACTAGTTTATTCTATGGTTCATTTAGTACATGCTCTTACATGTTGTGTGCCTTTATCTATTATATGTTTTACTTGTTCCATGCTTTTATTACGTGCCTTGTCACATGCTTTACCTGTTATATGTCTTTACTTGATACATGCTCTTACTTATTATATACCTTTATTTGATATATGCCTTATCGGGTACATGCTTTTACTTGTTCATGCTTTTACTTAAAAATTATCTTTATTAGGACGTGCCTATACTTGTTTTATATCATACTTGTTTCGTGCCTTATTTTCCTATGCTATGTTGGGGATTGTGAGATATTTGTTCGTTTGCGTGTTAATAACCTTGTTTGGATCCTTATTCCGTTACATGAGTAAGATTAGCTCTAAATTTTGGAATTTGCCATTACCTCTTGTTCGTGTTCATCCTTTCCTTAGTAAATTATGCTTATTTATTTTTCTTGATAGTTATTATGAATTTCTAGATGTGTTATTGGATGGTTCTGTGTGAATTGATATATTGGATCGGGTTGCCGCCGCAACAATGTTATAATAAGGATCAGGTTGCTCGCCGCAATAATATTTGTCTGCGTTGGATCGGATTATGCGCCACAACATATGTGTTATGAGATGTTGGTTTTGTTTGTAATATAACATTTCTTTATGGGTTTTGGCTGTGTTGATTATGGATATTGTTCCTTCCCGTTGATTTGAGCCGCTGAAAAGGGTTTTGGTTGCGTTATTCAAGAAATGTGGTTATCAATACTGTTATCAGATTCTTTTATTGTTTCCTGCCTTTTATTCCTGATATTATTACTGTTATCTCTATTCCTGTTGCTTATGAATTGTACAGGTTTATATGATAAGTGCCTTGCCATAGTTTCGTCACTAATTCGTCGAGGTTAGGCTCGATACTTACAGAGTACATGAGGTTGGTTATACTCATACTACATTTCTGCACTTCTTGTGCATATACTGGTGCGGGTCCTAGCAGTGTTCAGAAAGGAGCATAGCTTGGTTGTCAGGGAGACTTGAAGTAGTGTTGCTTCCCTTCCGCAGACTCCGGAGTCACCTTCGCTCTCATTATTACTGTTTTTCTTGTATCAGACAGTATTACTTTTCTTTTCGGACTATGTATGTAGTATTCTTAGTAGCTCACGTACTCCCTCAATAGCCAAACAAACATTAAACATCAAATCCAAATCGATGTAAATATGTACAAAAGATAACTCTTTCCATGAGCTTAACGAAAATAGCTTGAAATAACTCAAAAGGACAGTGACACATTGTTTTACCTGTAAACAAACAATATTTGAGGCAACAAAAAACTTTCATAATCAGCATAATCATCCCCTTAGTTCTTAATGACTGATCACCAACACTATAAAATGTCATCATACCCTGCATCAAATCATTCTTAATAAAAGTGCATGTGGTTGGGACAATAATACAATCCCTTCTCGTTCAGCAAGTTCTCTAGATTAACTCAGAAAATAAACAAAATTGAGGTGGGTTTGTGGGGGACACTTTACCATTCATATGAGAACCTAAAGAGGCTTTCTTTTCCGGTAGCCAAATATTTCCATAATAAAGTAGATACTTCCTGCAGTTTGAAACTATAAATCAAGGCAAAAATAAGAAGTTAGTCAGAATTGAGAAGGAAGAGGCGTCTATAGTATTATAATTATATCAATTCAGAATTCAGAGGAAAGAACCAGATATCAGATCATTAGATACTTAAGGGGAATTGACTTTCATATTTTCTTTGATGATGTTTGTGGTTAGTTTCAGCTTCGCGCTTGACGATTCAGGTAGCACTTGCTGCTTCTGTTTCTACCTCATTTGTACTTAGAGGCTTGACTTTCTTTTTGTTTCTTTCTTCAATACTCGTTGAAGAGGTATGTTCCTTTTCTATGTAGGACAAATCTGATAGACTTGCACGCATGCTGTGAGAACTTCTCCAATATGATTTTCTCAACTGAATTCAGAAATTCTGGCTGCAAACCTGTCTTGGACATAGTTAATCGGCAGGAGTCGTTTCTGGAAATGAGAGATCAACTTTTAGACCTAAAGTACCAAACCAGAGAGCCTAAATAAAGCTTAAAAAAATCTCAAAAGGGGGAGGGGAGTCTAATACACTGCAATTATATTACGCTGGAAGTGTATTGTTTATCAAACAAAGGAAAAGCCTAAAATTCATTAAGGAGATTCCAAATCAGCCGAAAATTCGGAGTGACTAAAACTCTATATTTCTAATCAGCCAAAAGAATTAACTCCAACCAAAATCAAAACATGCATGGATTTCAAGGCAGAAATTAAAAGAGGAGATACTGGGATTTAATAGATTACTTCAAGCTTAACTGACTGTACTATGTTCTAATAATTAGTAAACCCTCCTCCTTTATCCGGGCTTGGGACCGGCTGTATATCTCCAACACAGGCGGAGTTAAAAACTTTGTTTTTTTTTTTGAGGTAGTGATCAACATGAACATTGAGAAAAATGAAATGTTTGAGTAATCACAAGAAATTCTTATAATTTTGTCAACAGTGAAAGAATTTTTTTTTATTAGTTCTCAATATGACAATGCAACGACCCAGTGAAATCTCACTAGTGGGATCTGAGAAGAGTAGTGTGTACGCAGACCTTAACCCTACACCGAGGGGTAGAGAGGTTGTTTCCAAAAGACCCTCGGCTCAAGAAAACGAGAAGAGACAATATATCAGTAGCATCAAAAGAAACCAAAGGAATACTAACAGCAACATAAAAGCCAGAAAGTAGATAGAAAACAATAGCAATAACCAGTAAATAGACCCGGCACTATAAAACGAAAGAGTAGTGAGAACACAACATTAACCACTAGCAGTCTAAGATAAAAATCCTATCAAACTAGCCTCACATAGTTACGACCCTACCCTACACCCCTAATACTCGAACTCCGCAGTTTCCTATCAAAGGCCATGTACTCGGAAATCTGATGTCGCGCCATCCTCCCTGATCACCTCTCCCCAATACTTCTTAGGTCGCCCCTACCTCTTCTAATGCCTTCCAGAGCCAGCCGCTCATACCTCCTCAGCGGTGTATCTGGGCTTCTCCTCTATACATGCCCAAACCATCTAAGTCTCGCTTCCCGCATCTTGTCATCAATGGGAGCCACGCCCACCTTCTCTCGTATATCGCCATTCCTAATCTTATCCATCCTCGTGTGCCCGCACATCCACCTCAACATCCTCATTTATGCTACTTTCATTTTTTGGATATGTGAGATCTTAACTGGCCAACACGCAGCCTCATACACCATGGCCGGTCTAACTACCGCTCTATAAAACTTACCTTTGAGTAACGGTGGCACTTTCTTCCAGATGCTAACCTCCATTTCATCCAACCCACCCTAATACGGTGTGTGACATCCTCGTCGATCTCCCTATCCCCCTGGATAACCGACCCAAGGTACTTGAAACTGCCTCTACTGGGGATTACCTGAGATTCAAGCTTCACGTCCATGCCCGCTTCCCTCGGCTCGACGCTGAACTTGCACTCCAGGTATTCTGTCTTGGTCCTGCTCAACTTGAAACCCTTATACTCAAGGGCCTGTCTCCAAACCTCCAGCCTCTCGTTACCGCCTCGCGTCTCATCAATCAGAACTATATCATCCGCGAATAACATACACCAAGGCACCTCTCCTTGAATATGGTGTGTAAGTGCGTCCATCACTAGGGCAAATAAAAATGGATTGAGCGCAGATCCTTGGTGTAACCCCATAACAACCCGAAAATGCTACGAGTCGCCTCCTACAGTTCTAACCCGAATCTTAGCTCCATCATATATGTCATTAATCGCCCTAATGTAGGCATCCGGCACACCTTTTGCCTCCAAGCATCTCCAAAGAACCTCTCTAAGAACCTTGTCATACGCTTTCTCCAGGTCAATAAACACCATGTGCATATCGTTCTTCCTATCCCTGTACTGCTCCACCAACCTCCTAATAAGGTGGATAACTTTCGTAGTAGAACGACCCGGCATGAACCCGAACTTGTTGTCGGATAGACACCGTCCTCCTTACCCTCACTTCTACCACTCTCTCCCAAACTTTCATGGTATGGCTCATTAGTTTGATACCCATATAGTTGATACAACTCTGGATATCACATTTGTTCTTATACAACGGAACTATCGTACTCCACCTCTACTCATCCGACATCCTCTTCGACATAAAAATAACATTAAACAGCCCAGTCAGCCACTCCAAGCATGCTCTTCCCACACACCTCCAAAATTTCACCGGAATTTCCTCAGGCCCGGTCGCTCTACCCGTACTCATCTTACGCATAGCTCCCACGACCTCATCAACCTTGATGCGCCTACAGTATCCAAAGTCACAGTGACTCGGAATGCTCCAACTCACCTAGCTCAATATCCTGATCTCCTTCTTCATTCAGAAGTTTATGAAAGTAAGACTGTCATCTCCTCTTAATTTGGGCCTCACCCATCAATACTCTACCGTCCTCGTCCTTGATGCACCTCACTTGGTCCAAATTTCGAGCCTTCCTCTCTCTCACCTTGGCCAGCCGGAATAACTTCTTATCCCCGTCTTTGTCCCCCAGTTCCTCGTACAGACGACTAAAAGCTGCAGTCTTAGCTTCTGTGACCGCCAGCTTAGCCTCCTTCCTAGCTACTTTATACCTCCCTGCTCGCTCTCCTCTCCTCCTCACTTGTGCTCCCTACTAACTCCAGGTATGCCGCGTTCTTTGCTTCCACATTACCTTGAACCACTTTATTCCACCACCAGTTGCTTTTGTGCCCGCCAGGGTAGCCCGTCGAGACCCCTAACACCTCTCTCAGAGCCTCTCTTATACAGTCTGCCGTCGTCGCCCACATAACGCCCGCGTACCCACTACTACTCCAGGCTCCCAAAGCTGCTAACCTCCCCTCCAACTCCTGGGCATTATCCTTAGTCAAGGCTCCCCACCTGATCCTCGATCGTCCTCGCATAGACCTCTTCTGCCTCTTTAACATAATACCAACGTCCATCACCAAGAGCCTATGCTGCGTCGCGAGGATCTCACCCGGGATAACCTTGTAATCCTTGCACAGCCTTCTGTCACATCTCCTGGGGAGTAGATAGGCAATCTGAGTCTTTGTCACGGCTCTTCGGAAAGTAACCAAGTGCTCCTCCCTCTTCGGAAAACTAGAGTTCGCAGTCACCAACTCAAAAGCCTTAGCGAAATCCAACAGCGAAGTACCTCCTCCGTTCCTATCCCCAAAGCCAAAGTCGTCATGCACCTCGCCATAGCCACCTGCAGTAGACCCAATATGTCCATTGAAGTTCCCTCCTATAAATAACCTCTCAGCAGGAAGAACATTATGCACAATCTCATCCAACCCCTCTCAGAAGCGCCTTTTAACCTCCTCATCCATGCCCACATGCGGCGCATAGGCGCTAACGACGTTTAGAGTGCACTCTCCAACCACCAACTTAATAGTCATTAATCTATCATTGACCCGCCTAACCTCAACCACAGACTCTCTAAGATCCTTATCCACCAGAATACCTGCTCCATTCTTACCCTTCCGGACTCCAGAGAACCAAAGCTTATACCCATCTGCATCCCTCGCCTTCGATCCAACCCACCTTGTCTCCTGGACACACGCTATATTGAGTTTCTTCTTCTGGAGGATCTTCACCAGCTCTATAGACTTACCCGTCAATGTTCCTATGTTCCATAACCCAATTCTCAACCTATAGGCTCCCTTGTTCCCCTTACCTCCCCTGCCTCCTGCCCTACCCCTGACCCCTGGCCCACTCCCCACCCCCACCCCCCGAGGACATGACCTTACTCTACCATCTCAGACTACAGCCATTATACCTACGGCAGACTAAGGAAATCACTAACACATAAGAGGCAACGGACCAAACTAGAAAAGAACAAGTTGTAACTACAGACCCGTTAATATAAAGATTAAACTAATGCGAACTAAAATGGTAACAATCTAGCTAACACAAAGAAGGGTAACAGGAATACGGGAGGTACCAACTCCCGCGAATAAAACCTGGAGATTGTCTTGATGCACACGACGATGTTGCGGCACCTGGCGCGTTCCCGTCCAAATTCCTACCGCCCCTTGCTGACACTCGCCTAGGCTGTTCTCCAATGTTTGCACGCACACATCCCGCTTGTCGCCAATAGCCATCGACTCTTGCCTGCAATACGCACAAAACACCACGGCACCAAGAAAGAGGGGGGGTTGTCACCGCTAGCACTAGTGAAGCCCTAGCAGTAGCAAAGATAGGAAAAGGGAGAGGAAAATAAGAGAAAGGGGGGGAAGAAAAACAGTTGGGGGGGGGGGGGTTGCATGCAGGTAATAAGAATAAGGAAAGAAAGGGAACAAGGGGGCGTCACCGGAAAAGTCGCCGGCGGGCAGCAGTGCCGCACCAGCAGATGCGAAGGGAGAGGAAAAGATGAGAAAAGGGGGGAGAAGAAAAACAGTGGGAAAAAGAAGAAGAAAAAATGGGGAAAAGGTGCTGCTATAGTCACCGGAAAAGGGGGCGTCGGCGGGCAGCGGTCGCCAGAGATGATGCCTCTTTTAGTTTTGGGAGTGGGGGAATAAGGAAGAAAAAAGAGAGATGGGGGGAGGCGAGAGAGATGGGGGGACTTACCTGCTGGGTGTGGGTGTCGTCGGCCGCCGGCCATACAAGTAACTGTTAGAGCTGGCTGGGGGAGGGAGCGTGGAGAGAGAAAGTATTAGAAAAGAAGAAAAATCAAAAAAGAAAAATGATGTTACATTCCATCTATTATCCATGATAGAAAGGTAGTATTCAGTTCAGTTGTTTGATATGCGGTTAAACAGTGAACTTCCATTTGATTAGGGAGGGGAAGACTGGGATAAACATAAATCAAGAATATGCAAAAATCAACATGGACAACCTGAAGCTCCTGATCAACAACAATAGGAGGAAGAAGACCACGCAAATAGTGGGAATCCCTTTCTTTCTCCCTAGAAGCAAGCCCTTTGTTGTAGTTTGGATCACGCAAATATGAGCGTCCGCTGCTCAAACAACAGAATCATATTCATAATGGACATAAACTGTACATCTGCTTAACACTAAAAAAATAATGAAGTTGATCAACAGATTCCATAAAATGACATCATTTTCAAGTGAGTTCAAATAAATAAAAAAATTGAATTTTTTTAACAAAAAGGATACTTTTGAATTCACGCAGCCAATTATAGAAATCACCCAAATTTGTGGCGTCCATCATGGTGTTCAACATGGATATGCTCCTGAATACAATATAAAAAGCATTGAGTATCAGTCAACAGAGCATTACATAGTACCTGAATTGAGGCTTTTTCAGTTGAATGAGGCTTACCCTTTAGCTGTACTTTCAAAGTCTGCCTGAATCAGGTCATTATGTGTAGTTTCAGCTCGAAAATAAACATCAGGGATTATTTATTTTCGCGGTGCACATTTTGAGTCATTAGAGTATGCTCTTATTGTTATGGTCGAAAGAAGAGGAATTGGTCTCTGAATGGAGAAATTATACGTTATATTAGAATTCCATTGGTAGCACAACCATTGTAGAAGTAGCAGCAATGTATCAATAAAAGGGTAGAAAAATACTCCTTCTGTTTCAATTTAGATGCAGTGTTATCAAAGGCGAAAAGTGCAAAAAAACTCTAAGGCCTATTGGGGCTTTAAGCGCAAAGCGCAAATAAATCATGGGCTTTAATGAAGAAAGGCACAAATGGAAAACAACTACAGAATGTATGTGTAATCCAAGACTAATATCTATAAGAATGAATGCTAAATATATGGACAAGGAAATTGAAGAAAATTTACGATAAAATGAAATATCAATTGTTTAGTGCCGCCCTTTTAGGATTACGCTCATTGGCAAGGAAAAGTATACCTTAGAGCATTGATGACAATATTAAAGCGCCTGCGAAGCGAGGCGAAGCGCTCAACATGTTTTGAGCCTCGCTTCAGGGCTTAAGCGCGCCTTTGATAATATTGTTTAGATGACACACTTTCCTTATTAGTTCGTTCCAAAAAGAATGACACATTTCTACAATTGAAAATAATTCAACTTTAAATTCTTCATTTTACCCATTTTACCCTTAATGACAAGCTTTTATAACCATACAAATGTCATGGCCCCACAAAACTTTTACCTCTTAAGCTTTTAAGATCACAAATTTCAAAAGACTTCTTTTTTCTCTTAAATTCCGTGCCGATTCAAACTACCTCATCTAAATTGAAACGGAGGGAGTATGATAATTAGCTAAACTTGTAATTAAAAATAGATTATCGGTTTCTCATTCAAAGATCCAATTCTCCTTCTTTCGGCGATCGAGTCTTCAAGAGTCCGCATATTAAAAGAATTCTGCCAAAAAAGGTATATGATTAGTCACGAAGATGAACATCTCCCGAATAGTTTCCCGCATTGTCCAACAGAATGGAAGATGTCATGTTTTGTCGAAGCTCAGATGACCGGGAAAACGACTTTATTTTTATCTTTCACCCACATATTCAAGAGTTGATGTCGGCGCAGAGTGGATTTTAAAGAAAATTCAGCAAGAAAAGGATTAACTATTGGTTCCTATTGTGAAAAAGACAGTGAGTGTAGGCCATAGGAAATGCAGCTGGTAAAGCAGATGTTATTCACTTAAACAAATTGAACGAAGTGCATATCTCACAATCAGCTCAACAATATTTTCCAATAAAGACATAACTGAATACAAAAATAATCATGCTGACAAAAGGTTAAATAAAAGAATTCTGGGCTAGTATAATACCTCCAAATAGTTTTAGCAAAATAACATGCGCAGCAGATGTCATTCACTGAGTCGGTAGCATATCTATAGCAGCAGACACATCTTGATACCAGCTGGTGTGCAAAATTGGAAACTCTATGATCATTGTTCCTTAAAGTTCTCCATAGTGTGCCACTGGAATGTATACTCCAAATGAGTAAGGGAAGAAGCTCCCAATCATCAACGGTCTGCCAAAACAGGAAGGAGGAATGCATCAATGACATGAATGGTTCTAGACAAATCATCAGCCAAGGCGTAAGGCTCTTTAAGATCTTGATTTGTACTCCATGCGTATGTGTTCTATGCAATCGTGAGTGCGCGTCTATATTTTAACATTTACCAAAACCACCATGCATGGCGAATCGACCCGTGGCCACCCATAACTCTCACCTCCATCAACAAGACAACAACTATGATAAAAATTAATTTAGGCTGCACGTTATGTAACATTCATATTTTTTATAATCTCCTTCATAATATTCCAGACTTTGCCACTGGTAAAAAGATGCAATCTAGTACAACACAACTTAAATATGGGTGCTTTGCATTGCCTACCGGACATTATACCAGTTGATCAAGAGATTTAATTTCTACCACCAACAAACAAATTGTTAGATAGTTATGTAAATAACGTGAATTAGTCATAGTCCCACATAGAATAGAAGTAGGATATGTATTGTATAAATAGGGCTCATTGTATTATAATTGAAGAGAATATCAATAATAGATTTTTCTCCCGTACATTCTCACATGGTATAGATTTTAACATACAACTTTTAGTCAAGAATTTGAGAAATTGGTGTAGCAAAATGAAATCCAATACTATGAATAGATGGATGGTTTCTTTACCGGATTATATTGAGTTCCTTCAGAACAAAGCATGTAAACATACATCTTCAAAGATAGCTTCCGTTGTTCAAACAGGTAATAGCATGACTTGTGTCTCTCAATCTTCATCCTCCGAGTCTTGGGTCATTGATTCAGGTGCATCTGATCACATTCTGATAACAAATTTCTTTTCACTACTATTCCATAATCTCAATCTCTTCCAACAGTCACATTGGCCAACGGGTCTCAAACCATGGCAACTGGAATAGGTCAAGCAACTTCATTTCCTTCATTACCATTAGATTCAGTTCTTTATGTTTCCGATAATTCTTTTGATCTCATAGTCGTTAGTCGCTTAGCCAAATCACTTAAATGCTATGTTTTATTTCTTGATGATCTTGTTTTTATACAGGAACGTGGTACAAGGCGGATCAATAGTATCGGGCGTGAATCAAATGGACTTTATTACCTTATCCTTGCTAAATCACATGAACTCACATCTTGTCTTTCTTCAACAACTTGTCATGTTACCAATTCCCCAGATTTATAATATAAACGGTTGGAACATCCCAATTTGCCAAAGCTTCAGAAAATGATACCTGGATTATCTCACTTGTCCACTCTTGAGTATGAGTCATGTCAGCTCGGTAAGCATGCTCGCTCCCATTTCCCTCGACGTCCTGATAATCGAGCAGAGTCACCTTTCACTTTAGTCCATTCAGATGTTTGGGGTCCTAGTCGGGTCAGTTCTACCTTGGGATTCCGTTACTTTATCAGTTTCATTGATGATTATTCCCGTGCACTTGGATATTTTTGATGAAATATTTTTCCGACCTTCTACGCTGAAATTCAAAATCAATTTGGGTTTCTATCCGCACATTTCGTAGTGAAAATGCCCTAGAGTATTTGTCTTCCCCATTTCAGCAGTTTATGAATTCTCATGGAATCATTCATCAAACATCTTGTCCGCACACATCTCAACAAAATGGGATAGCTAAAAGAAAGAATAGACATCTCATTGAAACTGCTCGTACCCTACTCATACAATCTCATCTTCCGTTGCATTTTTGGGGGATGCAGTTCTCACATCTTGCTATCTTATTAATCGTGTGCCATCCTTAGCTATCCAGAATCAAGTTCCATTCTTTGTCTTGTTTCCCCACTCACATTTATTATCTCTTCCACCCCGTATCTTTGGGAGCACGTGTTTTGTTCATAACCTTACTCCAGGAAAAGATAAGTTAGTTACTCGTGCTCTTAAGTGTGTATTTCTAGGTTACTCGAGAACGTAAAAGGGATATCGATGTTATTCACCTGACCTCCAGTGGTACCTTATGTCCGTTGATGTTACCTTCTTTGAAACACAGTCATACTTCATAAGTCCAAGTTATTACTTAGATATTTCTGAGGTGCTACCAGTTCCATCTTTTGGAGGTTAAGTCACTACTTCTCATTCATCTTCCTCAACAACTCCAGCTCTACCACCTACAGCTCCAGTCCCAGCTCCACCACCTACAGCTCTAGTTCCAGCTCCACCACCTACAGCTCCAGTTTAAGCTCCACCACTCCTGACTTATCATCATCGGTTGCGCCCAGCATCAGGCCCAACTGATTTACGTCCTGCACCTGACCATGCTCTTACTGCGGACTTGTCTCCTCTTAGTCAACAGATTGCACTTCGAAAAGGTATACGGTCCACACTTAATCCTAATCCCCACTATGTCGTTATCATCGTCTGTCATCGCCCCATTATGCGTTTGTATCATCTTTGTCCTTTGTTTTCATCCCTAAGTCTACAGGTGAAGCACTGTCTCATCCAGGATGGCAACGGGCTATGATTGACGAGATGTCTGCTTTACATACGAGTGGTACTTGGGAGCTTGTTCCTCTTCCTTCAGGTAAATCTACTGTTTGTTAGATCCAAATTTCAATGATGAAAAATAACACATCTTTATTTGTAGGTCCATTGCAGAAGCAAAGGAGAACGAGAGCAAGACTATCAACGATATACGAAGGAAGACGAGAAAGGAAGGAGTAAAAGAGAAAAAGGAAAAGATATGCGAAGATCTGACAACCTAGATGATGGAAGATAAGAAAGGAAGTTCCAGGAGTAGAGAAGTTTGAGACTGCTGAGATTCCGCCCATTGAAGCACTGAAGATACGCGTCTCAAAGAAAGTTGTCATTCTCCGAAATCAAAGGATTAATCATGGGACGTTTGCTTAAGGGGATTCGCTTGCAGATGGAAAGTACACCGATCAAGACCCAAAACCAGGAAGTTCCACACTTACTCTTGGAATGAACCAAATCTGATTCACTCCAAGGATCAATTCCTTGGGACTGCAAATCTCTCAAGATCTGCCACAATCAATCAAAGCACATTTCAAAGTGTATATATTGCAAATCAGCAAAGAGGAAAACAAACCAGAAACTCTTTCAAACCCAAGGATATTGTATCCACAACAAAGCCCTTATAGCTGCTACAAATGGACCTATTTGGACCAACTAGAACCGCTAGCATTGAAGGTAAACGATATGCATTTGTTATTGTTGATGACTACTCACGTTTTATATGGATAATATTCGTATCTCACAAAGATGAGGCCTTGAAAAACTTTGAGATCTTATGCAAAAGAATTCAGAGAGAAAAGGAGCATCTCATTTCAACCATATAAAGCGACCATGGAGGTGAATTTGAAAGCACATCATTTGAAGAATTCGGCAATGATCAAGGATATACTCATAATTTCTCAGTCCCAAGATCACCTCAACAAAATGGAGTGGTTGAGCGCAAGATTAGAACTTTGCAAGATATGGCCAGAACAATGATATTAGAACACTCTCTGCCAAATCACTTTTGGGCAGAAGCAGTCAGCACAACATGCCATATCCTCAGCAGATGTCTCATACGGCCAATTCTAAAGAAGACTCCATATGAACTGTGGAAAGGTAAAAGGCCAAACATAGGCTACTTTCATCCTTTCGGAAGTAAATGCTTCATTCACAACAATGGTAAGGACAATCTTGGTATGTTCGACCCAAGAAGTGATGAAAGTATATTTCTTGGATATTTCTTGGATGAAGGTATATTTCTTGGATATTCAATTAACAGTAGATCATTTAGAGTTTACAACAAACGTACATTATGTTAGAGGAGTCAGTTCATGTTATCTTTGAAGATAATAACTCTATGGCCGAGAAAGGAATTATTGCAGGTGATGAAGATATATATCAGGACATATCGAAGACAAATGAATCTCAGGAACAACAGAAATCCACTGACAACAGCAATGAACTTACCGAGTCGACTAATGAATCTATCAGTAACCAGGTTGAACCTAAGAAATAGTCGACTACTCAGCCTGCTGAAACAAGACCAAATGAACGGAGAAGTGAACCTGAATACCACAAAAGTTCATCATAGGAAATCCAAACGATGGAATGAAAACCAGAGGAGCTCTCAAGAAAAAGGCCAACATCGCACTTATCTCACAAAATCGAACCAACGAAGGTTGACGAAGCCTTAAAGGACTCTAGCTGGGTACAAGCCATGCAAGATATAGTTTAAAGAAGTAGCATACTGGCTAACCGTTGCAGCAGGTATTAGTCATCATGTCATGTTGGCACGGATATAGTTTAAAGAAGTAGCATACTGGCTAACCGTTGACAAACCGTTGCAGCAGGTATTAGTCATCATGTCAATCAGGCTGGCCTGTATGTACAATTTTTTTTTTTTTTTGCGAAGTAACTAATTTTATAAATTAATTACAAAAACCCTTAGCATAAAGATTATGCTAAGGTTATAAGATAGTTACAAGACCCCCAAAAAAAGAGCAACAAAAAACTCAGTTTGTACAAGTTAATTGTGGAATAGAGAAGTCAAAATTAACATTTGCATTAACATGTAATAAACGGGAAACAGAATAGCATTGTACAATTCTGGAATGAATATGAATATTACGTGTTAGTACTCACAGCAGGATGAAGATTTGAAACTGCTGTGCCTGATGACGTGATGATTACTGCTGGTTTATGAGAACTTCTGGCATAACCAACAGCATGAAATGCAAGTGAGCGCTCATCAATGCATGCAATACAACTTGTTGCAGGATGAGTAGAAGCAGCAATAGCAAGAGGAGATGACCGTGAGCCTGGAGCTACACAAAAATACTAGATGTGGAAGAATCAGATACTTGTATTTCAATTAAACCATATTTATAAAGTTGAAAATAGTCTCACCGTCAGACCAAGTCGAGTGCATTCTTCAATTAGTAGTGACGCCCACAAGATATTTATGTTTGCGCACTCTTGCAAGTGGCAACTAAATTGTGTGTTGTCATTCTGTTGATGCTGAAAATAAGTAATGATTCAAAGTAATATCTTCAAAGTTTTCAATTGAACATGATTAAAAACAAAAGATAATACATTTTTTCATTTTTCTAGAGAAGGAAATCCTTACTTAGTTTCACTTACATAGTTGCTCTGGTGGTGAGCACCCTCCACTTCCAACCAAGAGGTTGTGAGTTCGAGTCACCCCAAGAGCAAGGTGGGGAGTTCTTGGAGGGAGGGAGCCGAGGGTCTATCGGAAACAGCCTCTCTACCCTAGGGTAAGGGTAAGGTGAACTACCCTCCCCAGACCCCACTAGTGAGATTATACTGGGTTGTTGTTGTTGTTGTAATGGATAAAATAAATTTTATATATATATACACACCAAATAGCTTAGACCAAATACTCTGGATTCCACTGCAAAACTTTGCCTCATTCACCTCGAACAGTGGACTTCTAAAAAGAACATAGGGGAAACTATAACATACTTTCATACATTTCATTTTAACCAGGGAATGTAGATGCTAAATCATGCTAACTAAGAGGAAAACAAAGCAAACTGCCTTTTTTGGCAAGTTAGAATAATGATAATTGGCTCGACAACTCAAAGCTAGCTGTCTTTTGGTACTTTTTCATTGTAAACCTGTTCCAAGGTTACCTTATCCGAGATATACTGGCACATGAACACTAATTCACCGAATTAGCTAAAAAGTAAAGGCAATATCACAGGTATCATGGACATTTATCTTCCAGAATCTTCATCCTTGAATTTTATGTTTAGCCATCTTCTCTGAAATTATAGTACTATGAAACTATTTATCATTATATGAATAAACAATACTTGACTAACCAGACAACAGAAGAAAGTTGTATTCTCCAAACATCTCGGCCATCTGTCTAAAGAGACTCATCATTCCAAATCATTTCGAAGTTACTAAAAGTATCTGCACATGAAACTCATGTCAACAACATCTTTAGCACAGAATAGAATCGGAGCATGCTGTGCAACTTTGTATTCATATAAAAGGCTCTAACTCGCAAGATTCATAGATTAGCATACCATGTTGTTGGAAATGGCTAAAGTAGGTGACATTCTGGCGAAGAACTGACTGAAACAGTAAGAAGCATCTTTCTGCATGCAGCAAAGGCAATTAGAGAAAATAAGTTAATAAATGAATAAAGCATATCTCATCAGTGAAAAGAACATTATTGTTTGTTCTCTTCTTTTGTTCATTTCGAATAAATATGGGGAAGAAAGATCATTTTGCATGCAGAATAATTAGTGACACTTCAACCACGAGATCATGAAAAGCATCCAAGAAAGAGTAATTACCAGGATAAAGGGGATACCAGTTCCAAAGTGCACGGCCCGACGTATTTCTCGAACAGTTTCTGAAGATTCGCATATACCTATAAAAGGAATTTCTCAGTGGTGTTTCAAAGCAAAAACATGAGTGGAAGTGTTGACACTCATTATCAACAGGGTCAAGTCCTACAATAACCATCAATCCGTAGAATCTCTTGTTATCAAATTAAAGTTTACAAGTACAAGACTTTATCTAGAAGATGGAAAACAGTGTTTCATCGGAAAGCTGTAAAACAGTGTTCAGGCTTGCTCTTTGTCAAGGAAGAGTAGACAATAATTTCTAGAAGATGGAGAAACAAGGAAGAGTTTTCCAATTTGAAACTTGTTGGTGTGCTTGGGCTGAAATTTGGAAGAAAGGGGAGCAGTGAGAGGAAAGCAAAAAGAAAGATTTTGCATTGTTTGGCACAGGAGAAGTTGGAGGGTATTAGTTCAGGGCGCTATGTGGGTTCAGACTTCCCCTCAATTTTGCAACCCTTCTAGAAAAAGTTTTTCCCTTTTCAACCGTTACAAAAGGGAAGTACAAAAATGAAATTATTGCAATTTCTCAAATGAGGTCAAATGGGATATGGCAAATTGTCGGATCTCCCATCACTTCTACTCTCTCCCTTCAAGGCAACACCCTTTTGTCATAGTGCAACTTTAAAACATAGTATTACCATTTGAGCATCTTCTCCCTCCCTTTTATGTACTTCTCGAAGAGTCGCACCAATGTGATTGCTGCAGCATCTATCTTCTTCAGAACAAAGGTTATGTTCAGCCTGAAGAAATTGAGACTCCGAATATCAGTTGTCCATGGCATGATGGCGTATAAAAAATGACAATACTCAAGATACTCTTTGGTTTTCGAAAAAGCAGACATGCCAACATAATTATTTATTGTTAACAACTCTATATAACAAGAACAAATGGGGTCAGATTTAAACAAATAGATTATTATATGGGCATATATCCCTATTATGATACCTAGTATACAACAAGAAAGGTTGTTATACCACCAATGTTATATGAAAGTGAATGGCGGGCCTAGAAGGCCCAACATATGCACAAGATAGTGTCCTAGAAATGCACTGTTAAGACGAATTTACAGTGATACAAAATTTGGACAAGATTAGATGATTACATTAGATAGAGAGTACAAGTAGCACAGACAAAAGATAAAATGAGAGAAGGTTGACTGAGATGGTATTGCCATTTTCTAGGTAGACCTCCAAATGCACCAGTTCGTAGGTGCGACATTATGATGACTGAAGTTCTAAAGAGGGACGAATTAGATCTAAAAACACATGTAGGGAAGTTAACTTAAAAGACCTATAGCCTCTCAAAATCAATGCACATTTAGTTGAGAACAGAGCACAAGGGAAGCAAAGGATCCAGATAGGCAATACCAACTAACAGGGATGATGCACTTCAAGAAGGACCGCGGAGTAGCACAGAGATGGCAATGACATCCCAGGAAAAAGGAAAACTCCCACGCTGCAGTATAAATAATCGCAGCCATGGAAATAGAAGATTACCTGCAAAAGTGATGACTTATACGCTTGAAGAGCCGCCTCGAAGGTACAGATACAAGAATGCCATGCCACCGTAGATAAGATAGAAGCACTTTCAAACTCCTCTAGTTCAATCTACGGTGATAAATTTCTCAAATTAACAATGTTTTAATTTGATGAGAAACTAAAAATGAAGCACAAGAGTAAGTCCATCACAGAATTCAAGAGGTGTAGTTCAAAGCATACCAAACATTAGAGAGAAGAGAAAAAATATTCAGAGGCTAAACCATGGCCATGCAAAAAGACTCATTTTTACCTGGGGTATGAAGAACAAAATTTCCTAACAGCACAAACTGCATACAAAGTGATATGAGGGAAAAATGTATGGAAATAAAAGTGTACCTTTCAAGATGGCCTTCAGGAGAGCACTTCATGACAGGTACCAACTGATTTTAGAAAAAAATGGATACAGCTTGCAACCAAAGTGCTGCTGCTCACTTGCCTCGACTAACTTGGCCGCTAGATCTCAGAGATTTTTGCAAATGGTTCAATCTTTTTCTCAACATTGGATCGGCATAAGGGACAAACTACTTGTTGTAACAACCACTTCAACAGGCATATTTCATGAAATATATGACTGCAATTTTCAATTCGACATACTACGGAACCACTGTAAAACTCTTCAATACATATGGGACACAAGTCAATGTTCATTATCTTATCGAATCTTAGTTTTTTTATCCCCATTTTCTCCTCCAATCCCTTAATACCAACAATACGCAAATCAACATGCTGTTGACTTTTTACCCAAACTTCGAAATTATAAGTTTGTCCCAGGTTTTGGTACAGGTCAGTGAACGTGGTTTGCTCGAAATACGTAACCTTACTAATACACAAGTATAATAGCGACTGTGTTGTAGTTGGACGGTCCTTAATCAATGTCATTATTTTTTTGATCAATTTCTCCTCATTCTCAACAATGTCAACACGGCAGCCTACTTTCCACTGCATCCCCTCATCCAGACAAAATGTGTCCATTAGGAAGAAAATCTTCGAAATAACATCCTTACCACTATCATATGACAAATCACCACAATTTATCCAAAAAGTTTTCTCGCATTTATGTTGCAAGATACAACATACCTTTTCAGAAGAAGAAGAACAAACTATCTCTTCATCAGAAGAAGAAGAAGATAACGAGGAGCATATCTTTTCACATATTGCAACCTTAAGCGGAAACCCATCTTGGAAGGTACAGAAATTAGGGCCAATGGATTTCCACCGGCACTCAACTCTCGTCATTGTGAGGTTCTTTTGTTCTTGCATTGCAATGTAGTCTTTCAATTGAAAAGCTTTGAATTGGGAATCAACTCATACTATGTGAAAAAAGCTTTCACTTTCACTGAATTGAATGTTCGATGAATCTTGAAGTGCGAATGTAGTGAATTGCGTTGACTACTCAGAACGCAAATGTGAAATTTCACTGAATTGAATGTTCTTGAAGTATTACGGGGAAGAAGATTTGAATTAGGAATCAAATCGGAATATGTGAAAAAAGCTTTCACTTTCACTGAATTGAATGTTCGATGAATCTTGAAGTGCGAATGTAGTGAATTCCGTTGACTACTCAGAATATTGCAAATGTGAAATTTCACTGAATTGAATGTTCTTGAAGTATTACGGGGAAGAAGATTTGAATTGGGAATCAAATCGGAATAAGTGAAAAAAGCTTTCACTTTCACTGAATTGAATGTTCGATGAATCTTGAAGTGCGAATGTAGTGAATTCCGTTGACTACTCAGAATGCAAATGTGAAATTTCACTGAATTGAATGTTCTTGAAGTATTACGGGGAAGAAGATGCGGAGCGTGTTGTGAGACTTTACGGAATGCTGTTTTGAATAAAAAGGAATTGGACTATTTTTTATTTCTTTTTCATTTTTTCTTTTAGTAGAGAAAAATAGGAAACAAATGAGACTATAATATTTCTTAGAAAATGGATTAAATTTCATAGGCATGTACAATTGATAGTGTGTACCCCATCGTGATCAGTAGATTATTTTTTTAAAATCACATAAAATTAATTGTAATTATAATTTTATCTAATACGAAAAGTGCTTCACAATGGTAAAAATGTACGGATTTTTTCATGAAAATAATTTTATATATATATATATATATATATATATATATATATATATATATATATATATATATATAGAACTCCTAGATTTTGTACATGCATTTCGTTTCTATATGTTATCCATGGTATAGTATTAAAGGACATATGTTAAAATTCTAAAGTCATACCAATAACTACTCATGGAAAAGAATACTTTGAAGAATCATTCCTAAACCTAAAAGGAAATAAAAGTGTTTGAAATTTTATATAAATTATTTAGAAAGAACTAATCGGTTAAAATTGCAATTATTCTTCTTTTAAAAATCTATTATTTTCATATTTCAAATAAGGAAGGCATTAATACACAAAATGTAGTTAGATTTCGAAATCCTAAATATTAGAAAAATATTAAATGATTATTTCTAAATATTAGAAAAAATTAAATGACTATTTCTCAACATTAAAAAATTATTAAAATACTATTTTGTCCAAATTGAACATGACCTACTTTTAAAGAGTGAAAAAGACTAATAACATTTCGCTAAGCACTTTCGTTCTTTTAATATAATATAGACTAGTTTTAGGGTATGTGCTTTGGATGTGCAACTTGTTCAACGAAAAAAAGTTAATTTAAAATATGTGTTTGAATTATAAAATAAGATTGTAAGTTTCTAAAGATGATGAATGTTGATGGTGTATAATTAACTTTATAAAGATAAAAACTACCCCCACAAAAATCCTCAATCATCGGTCAAGAATTCAACTTAAAATGTATTCTAGAGAATGATGAAATTAGAATGAGAAGTAATATTTAATTTTGAAGTGTCATTATTCCAGTGAGATTAGTATTTAAATAATTTTAGTATTAGGTAACTCCATAATTATAAATATTTTTAAAATAATTAGTTTTATCTTATATGAAATCTATTTCTAAAAGTAAAATGATCGATCAATATTTTGCATTGGAGCATATGTATTCCATCTTGATTTGAACGACACATCTTTTGGGAATCTTACGAAAACTTTAGCATTTTCTATGATATAATATTGAATCCAAAATATCTATATTCACTGGCAAAAGCAAAGATAGATTCATGCAATAATCATAGATTCGAGTTAGAATTACTTACCCCAATGTTATAGATGAAAGTTTCCTTAAACAAACCTCCACTCGAGCTCCGTAGGTCCCAAAATGGTGAAATAACTAGGTTCAAAATGAGGCTATTTATATAAGTGCTGAAAAATTACTGCTAGGGCAATTTGATTGCTGGTGCAGAAAATAGTTGTTGGTGCAATTTTATTTTTGGTGCAAAAATTGGTTGCAAGTAAAATTATTTTTATTGTTGATTTTTGTGCTTAAACCTTCCTCCCGAACATGCCGAAACTCAATCTCCCGGACCCCTCTAATTCATTCTGACTAGTTCATGCCTTGTATGGACATATTCAAAGCCTTTGAAACAAGAAATGAAACACTACAACACAAAAACAACAACTCAAAGTCAAATCCTAAAAGTTCCAACTTTCATGCAACATTGCCGAAATACTCTCAAGCCCCACGAATTATAATCCGAACATACGTGCAAATACATCACATAAACTTGTTAGAAGCTTCAAAACATGAATGCGCATATACTAAAATCCAAGGGTAAGGTTAGTTGAATTTGACAAGATTAATGTGAACCAGTGTGAACATTTGAAGCCTCCTTTTAGGAAGAAATTGGTAGATGCATTTTTCATGCATGTTCACACTTAACATGATGTCATGCATGATATTATTAAGGTCATTTCCCTTCTATAAATAGTAAGGGTTTTGTTCATTTGAAAACATCTCTCACTTGCCTTCTTATCTCCTAAGGCATTTGAATCTTCTTTCTCTCTTGTAGTATTTCACTTGTATTTTTGAAGTGAAATAAATTTGAGTTGATTGTGTCCGAGGACTAGGCAAAAATCAAATTTTGCCGAACCTCGTTAATTTCTGGTGTTCATTTTATTATTGTCTCATTTACTATTTATTAGCTACCTTTAAATATACTAATTGTGATTTAATGACTCTCTATATATTCGGCTTCCGCAATAAGGTTGTTATTTTTAGCCTTTAACCCTTCCAAATGGGCAAATAACATTCCAAATCCTTCCCGAGCTCTTAGGAACTAAAACCACACATATCTGCAAGTTATAAAAAAAATCTACCGGAAGCCTCTAATCAAAGAGCGAGCTACTAGAACTCAAAACAACAGCTCAAGTTGACTTAAAGAACCTTAAAGCTCTATTCTTTGTGCGATAAGGCGAATCACCACCAACCCTCTCGAGACTAAAATCCATGCACAGAAGTCCGAAAATATCATATAAACCTATCCAAGGTCTCAAAACAAGATCCAGCTAGCAAATACTCAAATCGAAGTTTAAAGTCAATTTTTGTAATCTTTAACTCACTAGTTGCATGCAATAGCACCAAACTCATACCGAGCCTTCCTGAACTCAAACTAAACATGCTTACAAGTTCAAATACATAATATAAAGTAGTAGGAAGCCTTAGATCAAACGACGAAACATAAATGCTCAAAAGGAGAGGTTAAGTCGTTACAATTCCAAACTTTAAAAGAATAATTTTTTAATTCGTATTATTTTCTATGAAAAATCGTAATATATATAAGGAATCAAAAGATGAAAAGAGGGTTTTTGGCTTAAATGAAAAGAAAACATTTTTGTTGATTTGAGCTAGTAAATGACATCAAGTTTGAATTTTGATTATAGATTTGAGTTCACAACTTATGGGTAAACTATTTATGAACTTCATTTTGCGTTTTGACTGGGTTGACTGAAACCAATATTTGCATTGAACAAGAATTGACTTTGAATTTAAGCTTCCTAAAATCATGGGAATAACTCTTCTAGACCAATTTAGACAAGTTATTCATGATTTTGAATAAATTGAGACATTGGAGATCGTTTAAGCAAGGTTTGAGGTTTCAAGAGAAGGTTTAAAGTAAATTTTGCTATTTTTGAGGTAAGTGAGATTTCAACTCTTAGTTTGCTTACTTCCTTAAAAGCATGCTATATGTGCTTCTTGTATGCATTGTGGGGGCAAGCGTGAGCCGAATTAGCTAGTTTTATTTTAAAGTATATCGCGAGGGTCCTAGCATGTGCTTTTATACTATTTGAAACTTCTACTAGTTTCTTGACATGTAGTGAAATTTGTTTAGCTGTTTAGCATACTTTACCGCTCAACTAGCTTTCAAATATGTTTTTACTCCTTTGTGATATATGATATATGTTTAGCTGGTTTGCATGCATTATCATTTTTAGCAGCATGTTGAGCTTGAGCAATATCTCATGAACAAGCAGCGGGTTGAGCTTGAGCAATAACTTATGGCCCACAGATAACAGATTGAAATTGATTAGATTTACTCGTGGCGCCTATATATTGGGCTTTAGCTTGAGTGAGCGTACTCATGGCACCGTATAATGGGCTCGAGTTTGAGTGAACATATATAATGGAGGCAACTTCTTGTATTAGCAGACTTAGTTTTTTTATTTTTTTATTTATTATCGAGTTATGTCTTAGTATTTTTGTACTCAATTTATTAGCTCGTGACAGTCTCTTGGTGGGTTTATGGGATGTTGTTCAGAAATTTTGTTATGTTTCCGCTCTTTATTCAAATTAATTAGTTGACCAGTATTTTTCTCTTATCTTCTTCTACAATTGCATCATATTTTAGCTTAGAGAATTAGCCTAATGGGTAGTTGCTTGTTGGGTGCCCTGTGGTAGCCTAGATCCATATTTGGTCCGTGACAAGAATGAAGAAGGTAATCATATAGCACCTATAAAATAATAATTAAATGCTAATGTAAAGTTTAAAAATGACTAAAGTGAATATTTTATAAGAAATAACTTAATATATACATACCACAAAAAGTCATTTGTTCGAATTGATGAAAATATAAAAAAATAATTATTGCCAACTCTATTTGAATTTTTTTTTCTTTTACTGTGTCATCCTCGTTTCTTCAAGTTTGGATTAATACAAAGAATTTGTTCTATTTTCTGATTTCTTTCATCACAGGTGATCTTTTTCGTGAAAATAAATTTACGTATCGTATGATTTGTGCCAACCTAAAACATGATTTTACTTATATATTGCATTTGGAAAAAAAATGGAATTGGATTCTTTTGCTAATTAATTAACCCAAATACTTTATTATTTATTCTCAATATTAAAAGAAATAATATATTTCTGTTAATTCTTAATATTAGCTCATAGAAATTTTATAAATTTTAATTTTACTTATATTTTTTTTTCAATATGAATTCCTTTTTCAAATAGTTAAAGAGTCTGAATAGGTGAAAAGCATCCATTCAGAACATGTTCCAAAGAAACAATAGAAGAAAGACAGAAGAAAAAAATTCTAAAAGAATTAAGAATTGCTGTATACCATAAATAAAATCTAAAATTGGAACGCCATTTTCGTAGCCATACTTATTTTTGTAGTAATAATATCCACTACATTTAGCTAACTTCATCATTATTTAGAATAAATTATCTTGCTGGAATAATCGATAATTTTAGAGTTTATTATTAATTTTGTTCAACATTCGAATAATTGTATTTAATAGTTAGTTTAAACCTTTTGAAAGCTAAAGGTATAATATGGAATACCATTATTAGTTAATTAGTGAGTATAATTCTTTTAGTATTAAAAAGTTCATATAAATCGTAATAAAAATAAAGTTTATTAAAAAGACGTGGACACCTCCGTTACACTAATTCAAGAAGCCTGCACTTCCTCTTTCGCTAATCTTTTTTATTCTCTCCTTATTTATTTTGTTTATTATTATATATAGTTTAAGTGTAAGAATTATATAAGGTATAATTTTAAGAATTTTAAAGATCCAAATATTAGGACTTTCAATATAATGCAAATAAAGAATGGTATAACAAGTAAAATTTTAGCTCATTTCAAACTTCTAAATATTTTTATAATATTTAAGGATTTAATGAGTTTAAACTCCTAAATATTTGGTAGTAATCAAAGAATTATTTGCAATCAATTTTTAAAAGTTAAGAGATTTCGTGCTTTTTAATATAATATAAATATCTATGATACTAGGGATGACAAGGGTTAGGGAAGGGGCGGCGCAGAGAACCATCTAAATATGGCAAGCAGAACAGGGCAAAACTTCATTTATGAAAATTTGAAAAGGGACAGTGCAGGTAGTAGGTCAACTTTTTATCGAAAAACAATATTTCCCCTTAAAAGAAGAAAACGAATTTATAACTTGTTTCCGCCAGCTCCCAAAGGGGTCTTACACCATAATATTTGCAATTGAAATTATCACTTGTATAGTAAGCTCTAAGAAACTTAGATGTTTGAATCAACTAAGTTGTCCAGTTTCACCATTGTTGCAAAAATGTTACAGTTTTATACAACATAGTTTACTGGAGAGTCTTAATTGCTCATGTAATATTTAGCAGGTTCTAAACCAATTCTTGTGTCTAATGAACTTTTATTCGACATTTTTTTTCCCGGTAAACAACTTTGGTTCTACTAAAATCGATAAAAAGGGATAGATAGGGAAGGAAAATGAGATTAATCCATTTTGCGTATCATACTTCGATTATGAGCTAAATGTTAAATGACACTGAGATTTATTGTGAATTAATCCATGTTTCGTGCTTTTAAGTCACTAAATTCTTGCAAAGAAAACTAATTTAAAGAATGATTATAACAATCGTTAATTAAAAAGTTAGAATATTACAAAAGTAAAATGAAGTTGGAGATAATGCTAAATGGATAAAAATAAAATATTATTTTAATAGAAAAAATAAAGAGAGGATTCAACAGAGCGGGGCAAGTCTAAGCGGGATAGGACATGCAAGATTTAGACAGGACAGAGCACGGAAAAATTATAGCATGAGAACACTTAACCAGTCCCGCCCCATCTCGCTCTGCCCCCGTGTAATCCGTGTCACAGAGGCGGATTTATGTGGAGGGGTGGGGTACATGCACTCATGCTCCTCTCCCTAGGTTATGTATATACCATACAAAATTTTCAGTTATATACATAAATATATTGGTGACTACCCATGCTCAATTGAATACTTTGGTGCAATGATGATTGAGTGCCCCTTCTATGTCTTTAGTCCAGAGTTCAAATCTCATCCCCGTATACTTCTTTTTAATTAGATTTTTCTATTTTATTTCTTTTCTAAAGTTGCTTTTGACTTTTAACTTAAAATTTCTAAATTTTTTCTTTCCTGAAATTTCTTTTGACTAAAAACATCTAACAAATCCCTAAAACACTAAGACCCTACCCACGTCCATTTTTACTATTTTTTTCTTTCCCTTTTCTCTTAGTCAAATTTTCAAATCTCTAAAATAAATTAGATGCAACTACTCTCTCCCTCTCTCTTCGAATACCCCATCTCTCTTCGTCCTCGGAGGATACTTTAAGAATCAATAGTGCAATTTCTTCTCATTGGTTTCTGCTTTTAGTTTCTCAAGTATGCAACTACCATGTCTCTCTTCTTGCTCTATATTTTAATTTACTCGCTGAAGTTTCTTCTCCTCTTGCAATTTTCCGAATTCTCTTTTCCTTTTCTGTTCAATGTTTGAATCTCTTTCCAAGATTTTGTCTTGTTGTTGGTTATTATTATTATTATTTATTTTTAAGATTGGGTTGTTGAATGCTATTTCTTGGGAGAATTTGAGAGAGTTATGGCTTTAAAGTCTTGAATATTGGCAGTATTGATTTGCGCACATATTGTATTTGAGAAAATGCTTGATCGAGTTTAGTTAAGTATGGGCTATGTAAACTTAATTTCTTACTAATTATTAGTATTTTGGGCCAAGATAACATAAGATTGATCTGCTAAGAACTAGAGTTTGAACTTCTGCTAAGAATTCTCTAAAAATGAAGTAATTACTAACAATCAAAGAAAGAATCATACAATGAAGCCAATGAATGATAAAACTGATCTAATGTAGTAATCGATTCATTTGTGTCCCTTAAATCCAATTACTCTATGATTTGAATCATACTATTCTACTTGAATTAAGATAGATTGAATAAAAGTGTAAATGTTTAACTTTGTAGGAACGATAATCCTTAACATTGAAATGGACAGATATCTCACCAAGCCGAAAAATGGTGAGCTAAGTTCTAGTACTACTCGGTCATCCGTGAGTTCACAAATAGCTCCGGAAGTTCAAAGGATGACAAATCCTTCACTGCTTTCAAATAGTGTACCCATGGTCTTAAAATCCTGAATACGCCTCTTACCCTATGTGTTACTCTCTTTCAACAAAGCATGTTCTCCTTCCGTGGATCAGCATTTCAAAAGCTCACCCGCATAACAATGTCAACAAGGTACAAAAATCACCAAATGGATATGATATTTAAGCTATCCATTACGAAAACCTCCAAAAAAAAAAACGTTATGATCGGCCCAACTCTACTGGTGGAGCCATCTTTGTCTAAGGAACAACCTTTCACCAAAATTTTATGTATAGATGTATAAATTGTGTAGATGGGTAAAAAAAAATTATGATTTACCTTTTCGTATTTTTTACTTTATATTTTGACTTCCCTTATTCAAAATTGTGATTCTGCTATTATGGTCAGCCCAATATTGATATCAGGCAAGAGCTATTGGAGGGGAAAGTGCACAGTTAGCCACTAATTAGAGATGTCTTTACTTTTTAGCCATTGTTTAGAATGTATTTACTCTTTAGCCAGTGCTTAATTAAATTTTTATCCGCCGGACAAAAATACCCATGTGCTAGACATGGGTGTTGTGTAAATATTAAGGACAAAGTGTCATGTATTTACACCTTCCATTGTTAAACTTTAGGACATCATGTCCTTAACTTCATGAATGTTATATAAATATTAGGGAGAAGGTCTAGATTTGTCCCTCTACTATTGCATATTGTTTAAATTTGTCCCTCGTTATACTTTTTGTCCACTTTAACCCCTGCCGTTAACAAACTTTTTAGATTTGCTCTTAACCCTAACGACCCTACACTATGGCAGTTGTCACGGGCATGGTTCCTGTCCGTCGAAACCTGCATGTGCGGCATTCAAGTCCTTCACTTGACTTCAGCCAATCCAACACTCGGCCAAAATTATAGCAACTTTGGACTTAGAATATTTTTGGGCAGCTTCAACGTAGTAAGCCTTATTGAACTGATTTAGGCAACGAATTGAAAGTAAGGCAACGATAAATTAACAAGAACACAAGGTACAATTTATAGGAATTTCTTTACAACTTTGTATTTAACTCGAGCATACAAAGAAACTCAAACTCAAGTACAACCGTGTGCAAAAATGAAGATCACTTTTGACCACTAGATTTTTTCTCAAAGATTATTCTTAGCCTTAGGTGTTTTTACTCTTGAAAACACACTTAGGAACTCTTTCCTAAGTTAAACATGCACTCAACACGTTTTTCTCTCTTTCAAGACTACTCTTAGTCTTGGCTCTTATTCAAGACTACTCTTAGTCTTGATTTCTGGAAGGACTATATTTGAACTCCCTCTCTCAAGACTACTCTTAGTCTTGATGCTTGGAAGGATTACATCTGAACTCCCTCACCCTCTCTCAAGACCACTCTCAGTCTTGATGCTCTTAATCACGAAATGCCCCCATATATATAGATATAGGGGCTGTCACTGGCATATTTGAAGGGGCAACTTACAAAGGGGCAATTCCATTCTAGTACTTTTTTCAGTCAAAGCATTAAATAAGCACTTAACCATTTAATGAGGCACTCACCCATGAAATGGCCCTCTTCATCACTTAGCTCTGTTTTGTGGAGCACTAAGCCCTCTTTGTGGAGCACTTAGCCCCCTTTGTGGAGCACTGGTCCCACCATCCAATGAAACAAGCCTGTCACACAACATTGCTAAATCTGTCCTAACTTGTAGTTGACATCCCCCAACTACTTAGGCCCTTTTCCCACACGAAATAATATTAGATACAAGCACTACTCAGACATAGGTACAAGTTATTACAAAAAGGTAAACGTCCACTACTTCGGCATGTGCACTGCATGTGCCTTTTTCACTTGGTCAGTTGTTGCACGCCCTAAGGCTGGCATTGCACCGAGCCTTGGTGCCTTTTTACATTGCTCCGCACCAATGCATTGTTCGCAACCTGCTGCCCATGATTTTGCCGCACACGCCGACACTCTTGTCGCACGCACAATGCTTTAGCCGCATTTCTGCCTTGTCTTTGTCAACACTTGTCTTACCCGTGCAATTGCTTGTCTTTTGCCTCACATAACCTTGCCTTAGCTATTGAGACTCCTCGTTATCATTTCGCGCTATCTTGATTTAGCTTAGCCTGTACTTGACGCTTCCACAAACCAAATCGCCCGCACCTTTGTCTTTGGACGCGCATGCCGTGCCATGCCGCACCAACTTGCCCACACTGCCTTGTCAAGCCTTTGCCAAGCATGTCTTGTCTGTCTCAAGACCTTGGCCATCGCTTGCCTATCTCTCTTTTGCCTTGGTGCTAGCTCACGCACCTTAGCTTGGCAACACTCTTGCTGCCTTGACAACGCTCTCGTTGCTAACTCAATCCCAAAGAGGCGGAGGGCTGACAAACCACCTGCACCCTTTGAAACTCGACGTCCTCATCGATTAACTCAATTTATGAGTCCTAAGGGGTTGACAATCAACGCCCATCGGTCTCATCTCTTTGCTCTTGGAAGTTCCAGCCTTTTGCTTTCCATTCCCCTTGTATTCATTAGCATTGCTCTTTAATTTCGTTAGCCTCTCCCGCAGTTCGACATTACCATTGTCCATGTTCTCGAACAAGACCCCGAAATCTGCCACTACTCGTCGTGACTCCTTCACGAACCTGCACTGCTCCGTTCTGCTCCCAGTTCAGAGTAGTTCTCATTTAGCCCTGATACCAGTTGTCACGGGCGTGGTTTCTGTCCATCGAAACCTGCATGTGCGGCAGTCAAGTCCCTCACTTGACTTCAGCCGCCAAAATTATAGCAACTTTGGACTTAGAATATTTTCGGGCAGCTTCAACGTAGTAAGCCTTATTGAACTGATTTAGGCAACGAATTGAAAGTAAGGCAACGGTAAATTAGCAAGAACACAAGGCACAATTTACAAGAATTTCTTCCCAACTTTGTATTTAACTCGAGCATACAAAGAAACTCAAACTCAAGTACAACCGTGTACAAAAATGAAGATCACTCTTGACCCTCAGATTTTCTCTCAAAGACTACTCTTAGCCTTAGGTATTTTCACTTTTGAAAACACACTTAGGAACTCTTTCCTAAGTTAAACATGCACTCAACACGTTTTTCTCTCATTCAAGACTACTCTTAGTCTTGATTTCTGGAAGGACTACATTTGAACTCCTTCTCTTAAGACTACTCTCGGTCTTGATGGTTGGAAGGATTACATCTGAACTCCCTCACCCTCTCTTAAGACCACTCTCAGTCTTGATGCTCTTAATCATGAAATACCCCCATATATATAGATATAGGGGCTGTCACTAGCAGATTTGAAAGGGCAACTTACAAAGGGGCAATTCCATTCTAGTGCTTTTCTTAGTCAGAGCACTAAATAAGCACTTAATCATTTAATAGGGCACTCACCCACGAAATGGCCCTCTTCAGCACTTAGCTCTGTTTTGTGGAGCACTGAGCCATCTTTGTGGAGCACTTAGCCCCCTTTGTGGAGCACTGGTCCCACCATCCACTGAAACAAGCCTGTCACACAGCATTGTTAAATCTGTCATAACTTGTAGTTGACATCTCCCAACTACTTAGGCCATTTTCCCACACGAAATAATATTAGATACAAGCACTACTCAGACATGGGTACAAGTTATTACAAAAAGGTAAACGTCCACTACTTCGGCATGTGCACTGCATGTGCCTTTTTCACTTGGTCAGTTATTGCACGCCCTAAGGCTGGCATTGCACCCAGCCTTGGCGCCTTTTTACATTGCTCCGCAACAATGCCTTATTCGCAACCTGCTGCCCATGATTTTGCTGCACACACCCGACATTCTTGTCGCACGCACATTGCCTTAGCCGTGTTTCTGCCTTGTCTTTGTCAACACTTGTCTTACCCATGCCATTGCTTGTCTTTTTCCTCACATAGCCTTGCCTTAGCTATTGAGACTGCTCGCTATCATTCTGTGCTATCTTGATTTAGCTCAGCCTGTACTTGGCGCTTCCATAAACTGAATTGCCCGCACCTTTGTCTTTGGCATGCATGTCGTGCCATGCCGCACCAACTTGCCCACACTGCCTTGTCAAGCCTTTGCCAAGCATGTCTTGTTTGTCTTAAGACCTTGGCCATCGCTTGCCCATCTCTCTTTTGCCTTGGTGCTAGCTCACGCACCTTAGCTTGGCAACACCCTTGCTGCCTTGACAACGCTCTCGTTGCCAAATCTATCCCAAAGAGGCGGAGGGCTAACAACAGCCGACCCCTCCAATTTTTGTCCATATTAGCTGCCAAGTCAGATGGCCTACCAAATTAAAATCCCATAAACTTGACTACCCACTCATTTCCCCTAAATATTCTAAGCTGCCCTGCCACCTTTCTATGCTCGCCAGAAGTGGAAAATACAAAACATATGTTGGTCTTAGTCAAAATGGAAGATCCATATGCAAAACATCCAACTATTTGAAAAGAAAAACGTGAATTTTTTTAATAGCTCGAGATTTTGGATTTGACAAAGGTTCAGATTATGATTAAGAAAATTGAAACACGCTTGACGAGGACGCTGTGAAAGACTTATTGTACGAGTCTCATGAAGAACTTGCTGCCTATATTTGGAAGGTAAAGATTCAGAGCTTTACAATATAATCCTAATAAAACCACCATCTTTTGATTTCCAGTGGAATCAAAAACTTGGAGGAGCCACCTAAGGAACAAAAGTGATGCTGGAATAATATAATTCTTTCACCAAGTCTAGAGCCCAAAGTTCTCAAGAATATACTGGTATCAATACATTGAAATTTGACAAAGTCCTCCATTTTCAACAAGGGGGGATATAAAAGCGTGAGGTTCAGATGGGGATGATTTAAGGGAAATACGTGGGTAGAATGGGTCAAGTTTATGGGTCTAGGGTTTTTTAATTTGGTGGGCCCATTTGACTTGGCAGCTGACATGGAAAAAAATTAGAGGGGTCAGCTGCCATAGGGTAAGGCCGTTAGGGTTAGAGTTAGGGGCAAATCTGAAAAGTTTATTAACGGTAGAGGCTAAGTGGACGAAAAGTATAACGGGGGACAAATATAAACAATATACAATAGTAGAGGGGCAAATCTAGACCTTCTCCCTAAATATTAAGGACAAAATTTTTCCTGTATTTGCACTTTCCGTTGTTAAACTTTAGGACATCATGTCCTTTAACTTCATATGTGCAACGTAAATGTTAAGGACATAGCGTCCTTAACTTCATGTATGCAGTGTAAACTTTAAGGACATCATGTCCTTAATATTTACATAGCACTCATGAAAAAAGGGTAAAAACGTCTTTTCATATTAATTTTAATAGAGTAGTGACTATTTTTTCTCAGCATTAAAAATACTGAATAAAAACTAAATGTCATGTTAAAAAATGGCTATCCCACGCCAATTCTACTTATTGGACCAAGAAATAGTAATAGGGCTAGAAGGCAAAGGTTAATTTGGGATAGTGGGGTGTTAAGAGTCGGGTAAAAAGAAGGAAATTTTACCTTATATAGCAAAGGTTGATACCTTATTTATTATAAATAAATACCCTTTTAAAAAATTATCTCTTATAGCTACCTTTTAATTTTTATAGCAAAATATCTATTTATGGGCACTTCCTACCTTTAAGCCATTAAATACGCTGTGTATTATTTCTCTCTTCCCCCTCTCCTCCTTTCTCTTTTCTCTTTCTTCTCTTTTTCCCCCAGCTTTTTCCTCCCCTACTTTTAGAAACCCTAGCAGGGGCTGTGTTCCGCCAACGACAGATCCGGCCAGCGACCACTTCCCCCTTCCTTGTTGTGTCACCCCTAACCCCCCTCCTCCGGCCGACGATTTCTTTCACACAGTTGTGTTACACATTCTAAATTTTTCTTATATTTTGCATTGATTGTTCATGTTTGCCTTGTGAGATCTGAAGAAGTTCTGTCTCTAGTTTCCGTTTGATCCTTTAAATTGGTGCTTCTTCAACAACTGTCTTCATTTAACCGGCGGCGACGCCCCACATGGCGGCGGTCTAGATATCGGTGGATTGGGGATGGAGTTTAGGGCTGAGGAACTTGAAAAGTCTGTTACCTTTTTTTTCATTGTATTTCAATGTATCTCGCTGTATTCCATGTATTTCATTGTATTCACTGTCTCGTTGTATTCCATGAATGTATTCATATATTTTTTTAATTAATATAATTTATGTATTCATATGTATATATGTATTCAAATGTATCTGTAGTATGTATTCATTTATTTTTGCACTATAAATGACCTGCTATACTTCATGTATTCAATGTATTTTTATGTATTTAACTATATTCAATCTCTGAAGATTGCTCTGTTTTGGGGGTGTTTTTCGGTTGATGAGAATCTTTTTTATAACTGAAAATACAAATTTTGTGTGTTATAATTGAGTTTGTTGAGCTATATTAGGAATCTAACGCGTTAATTGATTCACTTACCGTTTTTAAACACCTGAAGACCTTTTATTTCTCAAATTCCGTTACTGTATTCACGAATACAGCTCGCGAATACAGTCGAATACATTCTCTGCTTAGCTGGACTCCTCTGTTTTTCGTCGAGTTTTGCTACTGTATTCATGAATACAGTAGCAAAAATACATCGAATACAGTCTATAACAACTGAAAACATAGCTATAGGAAGTAATTTAGTAAATGGTAGCTATAGCAAGCTAATAATCCTAAAACGTAGTGGTTTCTGAAAATTTCTCTAAAAAGAATACCGGGATGGCAAGGATATTTGTGGTGTCCAAGCCAACTTGTACGCACCTCAATTAATTCGATAGGGATATCTAATATCTCCCACCAGTACCGAGCAACTCTATCTACAAAGACGTGGACTAATGAGAAAAACCACCTAGTGTCTTTGCCTCTGCTTAATTTGAACAATTGACCTTATGGTTCTCTCGACCCACTTTATTGACTACTCGGCGACACCCTTAAGTGTTTGTTAGTTCCTTTTTATCTACGGTAATTGTAATTTCCTTTCAGCTACCATAATATAAACAAGTTCCCTTTTATTTTATGAGCGGAGTGTCTACGGATTCACTACATTGGCGCTTTTGTTTTTTGACAATGTAACATGTATATTTGTATTAATCAATCTTCAGCACAAAGGAAGTGCTGGAAGCCAAAAGAAAGAGTTTACAAAAGCCTACAAAGCTCCCTATTACAATCATTGCTCTTCTTACAAGGAATCTAGGACCTGTAGAATTGACTCTAAGTCGTCACTATATTCTGCTTTACACCAAAAACAAAAAAGAAGAATACAATTCATCTTAATTTTCTGAATAGAACTAGTTGAATCCTCAAAACATCTTGCTTTCCTCTCCTTCCATATTGTCCACCAAATAGTTGCAGGGACAATTTTCCATCTGTTTTTGTTGGAAGCAGTGCACTTCCCCCCTTCATTCCAGCTTGACAATAGTTCAGATGTTCTTCCTGGTCAATACCATCTAATGCCTCTGAGGTTGATGAATAAGTCCCACAACTAACTAGTCACTCTACAAGGTAGAAACAGATGGCTGATTGTCTCTACCTCTTGGCCACATAAGTAACACCTCGAGCAGATTGACATTCCCCTTCTCCTCAGGTTATCATGTGTTAAAACATTGGCGCTTTTTATTGCTCGTCCATAGCTTACTGTCGTCCCCAAGCTTCTACCGTGATCAACACCCACTTCAGCATCCTTGATTTCACATTGAGGCTGGTGGAGAATCACTCTCGTATGGTTCAACAACTCGATTGACTTTCATCCTCTGATGCCCAACTTGTTTACTCCAGGGCAATCGCCGAAGCTCAAGAGCTTTCAGTTGCAGACAATGATTTGGAAAATGGACTTTCCAGTCCCATAGACCAGGTGTTTGATGCAAGTCCCGCAAAGATACCACTAAGCTGTTAAGTCAAGTTGCAACTGCGGAATCATGTCGGGTTCCAGTACACTACGAGGTCTGTGTGCAATGATTGATGAGAACGTGCTAGTCAAAGGGAATGGTACTGCCGAAGCCGAAACAAAAATGGCACTGGCAGTCTCTTATATCAAAGGTTCCACTTAAAGGCAACGGGATAGGAGCTTGTCGTGGAGATTACCATCAAGGTGTATTCCGTGCATTGTCGGATAGAGAAATCTTTGTAAAATTCTGTGGTCCCAATAGATTTATGGCGTGGCTTCCACGCGGTTTTTGCTTACACAATTGCACTCGGCTTGATACTGAGCAGGGTCTAAAGTCAAAACCAAGAACGGGTAACTCTGGAGTAGGTAAATAATTACCTGCACTGAATGTTTACACCTAATTACACGATTAACCATAAGAATTAACAAATCAAAGTGAAAATGGATCACTTAACCATTGCTAAGTGTTAACAAGTGTATATGCAAGACATGTCTCACTGTTATTGGCTTGGTGTAAACACTAGGTGGGGTAAGTTTTTACTCTTTAGAGTATGGCAAATCCAACCACTTGAATGAAGAAGCTAAGAGTTTTGCCAAATAATGCGGAAAGTGTTTGATAAAAGTCTTCGGAGATATGAAAGTGAGCGGCAATATCGAACTGCAACTTATGAATCTTTACTAGTCGTTATTGATGAACGAGATAGTATAGTATAGTACCTAATGGGACTCAGAAATCTGCTTCGACCATGGACATTTCAAGCTGGGTGAAGAGAACATTTTTTACAGGCATAGTGGTGAGGCTGCCTGATTGTTTCACTGTTGCAAAAACATCTGAACATGGAGTAGAGCTTCCTGTCAAATATGTCCCTTTTTACCGAGCTTTTCCAACAGCAATAAAGACAATAAGAGCTTTTCAAAGATTTGCACCTAATTGTTCAGTCTAAGCATGCCTTATAAAGTTAGTTCCCTTTTATTTTCTAAGTGGATTGTCTGTGGGATCACTACATAAACTATTAGAAATTTAAGTCCAACCTGTCATCTCTCAGAGAAAAGGTTGCTACTTCGCAAAATATCATGGACTCGGCCATGCGGATTGCTCTTTAGGATCCAATAATAGTCACCTTCCAGCAAAAGGTGAAAAATTTTGTTTAACATGTTTACTCTGTATAGCTCAATCTGCTAAGCGAAACAAACAATGTCAGGATGTCATACAGGTCAGAAATACCGGACACAAAACACCCTATCTGAAATCCTTATTCTGGCCCGACTAAGCTGCAACGAAAGCACAGACTGAAATATATGCAAGCAGGGAATAATTGCAACTTCTTTACAAACCTGACTGATCTCCATTATATTCCTTCCGCCCAAGCACCAACCCTATAGGCTCATCTGCAACACCAATAGTCACAGAATTATTCCTATCTTCCTGCAATGCCACAAAAGCACCAAGTGTCAAAGCTCAACACAAGAAAAGAAACTGGGCATGGGTAAAGACAAAAGAATAGCATAACCACAATTAGAAACAGAATATGATCATCAGCTTCAAAGCTGATAGAAGAAAAAGCAATAAGCTGACTTTTTGCTGAAAGCAGGGTTGCAATTAGAGTTGCATACGGGCATAAGATAGTGTCCTAATACAATGGGGGAATAGGCCTTGTTCTGATATCAGTTATTTGTAAATCTCCCTCCAATTCCATTTGGTGGTCAATAGTTCATTCCCAGATAAACTGCAATGGAAAAGGAAGGAGGATATAAAAATTGGAAATCAGATGCTCAGGATTAAGATAGAAAAAGAATATCTCCAATTTTGAATACTCACTTCAAACACTTAATATTTTAAAAGTGTAAAAAGTAATAAGCAAGGATTCAGTCACAAGATGACCATATGAGGTCAGAAACAATTTCCTTAATGCTGGCATCAAGTCAACAATAGTCTACTCATTGACCGCTAGGCCACACCCTTGGGTATAAGCTGCTTATCCCTAGGAGAACTGAGCATAAGTCGAAGATCTCAGGGTAGTCATTCAAAAAGGAAATGATCAAGACATAAGAGATCTTATTCATGCTGAGCAGTTACTTGACTGGAAGTATTCCTAAATAATTATAATTTGAGTATACATGCAAATGGAAATGGAGCATTCTTGGATTTTATATAATGATGGTCTTCTGCCAACTTATGTAGAATCAATTCAATTGCTCGCATCTTCTCCCCCAAAGTTGCAGTCACTGTTACTAACCTGTCACGCAGACCTGGAAAATTGTTGTTCTGAGCAGATATTTCTATGCCAGCCCATGAGTCTTCAATAAATGATCTGTAACATGAAACTTATCTACAGTCAACACCAATATTTTTCTTTTATAACAGAGAAATCCCCGAGAAACAGTGCGTATAGTTCAAAAGTGGCCCGCCTCTCTACCCTTCTCCACTTAACACCAATATTTCAAAATCTAGAAACTAACTACTTGTAAAAGAATTCCACTAACAGCAACATAGACAGTTCACATGAACCTTCATCCTGTAGCGAGAAACAAGAACTTTATCAAATATACATTCCCGTGATCGGTGTAAGAACTTCATCGAAACTCGGTGAATAATGGGGGCCTCCATTTAACACCAATATTTCAAAAGCTAGAAATTAACAACTTGTAAAAGAATTCTATTGTATAATTAACTGCAAGATAGACAGTTCACATGAACCTTCATCCTATAATAAGAACAGTATCAAAGATATTATACTCCCGTGATCTACGGGTGGACAATGATCTATATCCTAACTTCTCGAGTTAGCCATTATGTCTTCTGTTAGGATCGGGAACATCTATCTAATACCATTCTTATCTTTCTTATCTTGATCTAACGGCCTTGGAAGACCCATAAAGAAAGAAAGAGGTTTTCTATAATAAGAACAGTATCAAAGATATTATACTCCCGTGATCTACGGGTGGACAATGATCTATATCCTAACTTCTCGAGTTAGCCATTATGTCTTCTGTTAGGATCGGGAACCCGGGTAGTGCGGAATATAGCCAAACAACGGTATAATGGCAATAACAAAGATAATGGGAGGTGATAATAACGGCAATTAAAGAATATAAAGAAGACACAAATTTAACGTGGTTCGGTCAAGGTGACCTACGCCCACAAGCGGAGAGGAGCAATTTCACTATACCAACAAGAGTACAAAAGAGAGTACAAAATTAGAGTAAATACTCTAATTAATCCCAAATACCCCAAGAGAATAACCTCACAAGATCACTCCAAAGAAAGGGTTCACACAAGTGTTTCCCAACACTCACTCTCTTACAAAATACTCTATAATGAAATAAAGGAGGAGAAAGAAAGACAAGAGTGAAAAGCTCTTGAATTGGTGTGTCTAAAATGAACTAATGGCCTTCCCTTTTATAGGTAAAAAAGTCTTGACCTCTTAGGTGTAAAAGAAGAGATACAACTTGTGCAAATGATGTCCAACACATAATGCAATATTTTTGGGTCCCAAAGAATATTGCCAACAAAGTCTACACTTTGCAAAGATGCTTATGCTTATGTGAGATGGACTCCATTTGACAAAATAATGGCCATATTATCTCCACCTTGGCCTAATTTTGGATGATATAGTAAATTTGCTCCACCTTCTCCGCAAAACCCCCAATGGGTATATGTCAAAATTTAATGCCATCAAAATCAGACAAATTGTCTGATACCGAAACTGTAGTAGGGCCTATAACAGTAGAGCCCAATAAAGTATACAACGAACCAGATCTGCGTGCTTTCATGATCACAAGAGCACCATGAGAAATTTTCAGAACTCCACCTTCACCTGTGTACTTGCACCCAAGAGATTCTAGAGTGCCCAAAGAGATGAGATTTTTCTTCAAGTCAGGAACATGTCTAACATCGGTGAGAGTTCTCACCACACCATCGTGCATTTTGATTCGGACTGTACCTTTTCCAATAACTTTGCAGGCAGTATTGTTGCCCATCAAGACAACTCCACCTCCAATATATTCATATGTGGTAAATAAATCCCGACTGGGACACATATGATAAGAACAACTCGAATCTAAAATTCACTCATTGTTAGATTTGAAACTATTATTAGTTGCTAAAAAAATAGTTCCCTCAGTCTCATCAGCAGCTACACTTGCTTCGGCAGTGTCAATATTTTTGTGCTCATTTTTCTTTTCTGTATGCTTTTCTTTGTTTTTCAATTTAAAGCATTCAGAAATAATGTGACCTTTCTTATGACAATATTTGCACATGACATTTCTGTATCTGGATTTTGACCTTGATTTAGGTTTCTCACTACTTGAATCTTTCTTATTGGATCTACCTCTTATGAATAAGCCTTCCCCTTGGTTCCCACTAGTTTCCCCAGTAATATCTCTATCTATTTGTTCTTTTGATTTCAAAATAGATTTGATATCTTTATAAGAGATATTATCCTTTCCATAAAGCATAGTATCTCTTATATGTTTAAACGACTGGGTAAGGAAACAAGCAATAACACAGCTTGATCCTCATCTTTGATTTAGCATCTATGTTACTTAAATCTATAAGAAGAGAATCAAAAGTATCAAGATGAGTAAGCATATAGGTACCTTCAGCCATACGAAAAGTTTAGAGTTTTTGCTTTAGGTAAAGTCTGTTTTCTACTGTTCTTTTCATATATAGGGTTTTAAGCTTTTTCCATATGCCTTTGGCTGAGCTTTCTGTTGTAACTTCATGCAAAACCTCATTTGAAAGATTTAAAATAATACCTGCTTTTGCCTTTTTGTCTATGACGGCAAACTCCTCGTCTGTCATTTTATCCGGCATCTTCTCCTTTCCTTGCAGTGCCAAATCTAAGCCATCCTGAATTAGGATAGCTTCCATCTTTAATTGCCACATTCCAAAGTTTGCACTTCGGTCAAATTTCTTAACATAAGACTTTGCTAGAGTCATTTTGGCCGGTTAGATCTGGTTCTGATACCAATTTATTAGGATCGGAAACTCGGGTAGTGCAGAATATAGCCAAACAACGGTATAATGGCAATAACAAAGATAATGGGAGGTGATAATAACGGCAATTAAAGAATATAAAGAAGACACAAATTTAACGTGGTTCGGTCAAGGTGACCTATGCCCACAAGCGGAGAGGAGCAATTTCACTATACCAACAAGAGTACAAAAGAGAGTACAAAATTAGAGTAAATACTCTAATTAATCCCAAATACCCCAAGAGAATAACCTCACAAGATCACTCCAAAGAAAGGGTTCACACAAGTGTTTCCCAATACTCACTCTCTTACAAAATTCTCTATAATGAAATAAAGGAGGAGAAAGAAAGACAAGAGTAAAAAGCTCTTGAATTGGTGTGTCTAAAATGAACTAATGGCCTTCCCTTTTATAGGCAAAAAAGTCTTGACCTCTTAGGTGTAAAAGAAGAGATACAACTTGTGCAAATGATGTCCAACACACAATGCAATATTTTTGGGTCCCAAAGAATATTGCCAACAAAGTCTACACTTTACAAAGATGCTTATGCTTATGTGAGATGGACTCCATTTGACAAAATAATGGCCATATTACAAATCTCCACCTTGGCCTAATTTTGGATGATATAGTAAATTTGCTCCACCTTCTCCGCAAAACCCCCAATGGGTATATGTTAAAATTTAATGCCATCAAAATCAGATAAATTATCTGATACCGAAACTGTAGTAGGGCCTATAACAGTAGAGCCCAATAAAGTATACAACGAACCAGATCTGCGTGCTTTCATGATCACAAGAGCACCATGAGAAATTTTCAGAACTCCACCTTCACCTGTGTACTTGCACCCAAGAGATTCTAGAGTGCCCAAAGAGATGAGATTTTTCTTCAAGTCAGGAACATGTCTAACATCGGTGAGAGTTCTCACCACACCATCGTGCATTTTGATTCGGACTGTACCTTTTCCAATAACTTTGCAGGCAGCATTGTTGCCCATCAAGACAACTCCACCTCCAAAATATTCATATGTGGTAAATAAATTCCGACTGGGACACATATGATAAGAACAACCCGAATCTAAAATCCACTCATTGTTAGATTTGAAACTATTATTAGTTGCTAAAAAAATAGTTCCCTCAGTCTCATCAGCAGCTACACTTGCTTCGGCAGTGTCAATATTTTTGTGCTCATTTTTCTTTTCTGTATGCTTTTCTTTGTTTTTCAATTTAAAGCATTCAGAAATAATGTGACCTTTCTTATGACAATATTTGCACATGACATTTCTGTATCTGGATTTTGACCTTGATTTAGGTTTCTCACTACTTGAATCTTTCTTATTGGATCTACCTCTTATGAATAAGCCTTCCCCTTGGTTCCCACTAGTTTTCCCAGTAATATCTCTATCTATTTGTTCTTTTGATTTCAAAATAGATTTGATATCTTTATAAGAGATATTATCCTTTTCATAAAGCATAGTATCTCTTATATGTTTAAACGACTGGGGTAAGAAAACAAGCAATAACACAGCTTGATCCTCATCTTTGATTTCAGCATCTATGTTACTTAAATCCATAAGAAGAGAATCAAAAGTATCAAGATGAGTAAGTATATAGGTACCTTCAGCCATACGAAAAGTGTAGAGTTTTTGCTTTAGGTAAAGTCTGTTTTCTACTGTTCTTTTCATATATAGGGTTTTAAGCTTTTTCCATATGCCTTTGGCTGAGCTTTCTGTTGTAACTTCATGCAAAACCTCATTTGAAAGATTTAAAATAATACCTGCTTTTGCCTTTTTGTCTATGACGGCAAACTCCTCGTCTGTCATTTTATCCGGCATCTTTTCCTTTCCTTGCAGTGCCAAATCTAAGCCATCCTGAATTAGGATAGCTTCCATCTTTAATTGCCACATTCCAAAGTTTGCACTTCGGTCAAATTTCTTAACATAAGTCTTTGCTAGAGTCATTTTGGCCGGTTAGATCTGGTTCTGATACCAATTTGTTAGGATCGGGAACCCGGGTAGTGCAGAATATAGCCAAACAACGGTATAATGGCAATAACAAAGATAATGGGAGGTGATAATAACGGCAATTAAAGAATATAAAGAAGACACAAATTTAACGTGGTTCGGTCAAGGTGACCTATGTCCACAAGCGGAGAGGAGCAATTTCACTATACCAACAAGAGTACAAAAGAGAGTACAAAATTAGAGTAAATACTCTAATTAATCCCAAATACCCCAAGAGAATAACCTCACAAGATCACTCCAAAGAAAGGGTTCACACAAGTGTTTCCCAATACTCACTCTCTTACAAAATACTCTATAATGAAATAAATGAGGAGAAAGAAAGACAAGGGTGAAAAGCTCTTGAATTAGTGTGTCTAAAATGAACTAATGGCCTTCCCTTTTATAGGCAAAAAGGTCTTGACCTCTTAGGTGTAAAAGAAGAGATACAACTTGTGCAAATGATGTCCAACACACAATGCAATATTTTTGGGTCCCAAAGAATATTGCCAACAAAGTCTACACTTTACAAAGATGCTTATGCTTATGTGAGATGGACTCCATTTGACAATATAATGGCCATATTACAAATCTCCACCTTGGCCTAATTTTGGATGATATAGTAAATTTGCTCCACCTTCTCCGCAAAACCCCCAATGGGTATATGTTAAAATTTAATGCCATCAAAATCAGATAAATTATCTGATACCGAAACTGTAGTAGGGCCTATAACAGTGGAGCCCAATAAAGTATACAACGAACCAGATCTGCGTGCTTTCATGATCACAAGAGCACCATGAGAAATTTTCAGAACTCCACCTTCACCTGTGTACTTGCACCCAAGAGATTCTAGAGTGCCCAAAGAGATGAGATTTTTCTTCAAGTCAGGAACATGTCTAACATCGGTGAGAGTTCTCACCACACCATCGTGCATTTTGATTCGGACTGTACCTTTTCCAATAACTTTGCAGGCAGCATTGTTGCCCATCAAGACAACTCCACCTCCAAAATATTCATATGTGGTAAATAAATTCCGACTGGGACACATATGATAAGAACAACCCGAATCTAAAATCCACTCATTGTTAGATTTGAAACTATTATTAGTTGCTAAAAAAATAATTCCCTCAGTCTCATCAGCAGCTACACTTGCTTCGGCAGTGTCAATATTTTTGTGCTCATTTTTCTTTTCTGTATGCTTTTCTTTGTTTTTCAATTTAAAGCATTCAGAAATAATGTGACCTTTCTTATGACAATATTTGCACATGACATTTCTGTATCTGGATTTTGACCTTGATTTAGGTTTCTCACTACTTGAATCTTTCTTATTGGATCTACCTCTTATGAATAAGCCTTCCCCTTGGTTCCCACTAGTTTTCCCAGTAATATCTCTATCTATTTGTTCTTTTGATTTCAAAATAGATTTGATATCTTTATAAGAGATATTATCCTTTTCATAAAGCATAGTATCTCTTATATGTTTAAACGACTGGGGTAAGGAAACAAGCAATAACACAGCTTGATCCTCATCTTTGATTTCAGCATCTATGTTACTTAAATCCATAAGAAGAGAATCAAAAGTATCAAGATGAGTAAGTATATAGGTACCTTCAGCCATACGAAAAGTGTAGAGTTTTTGCTTTAGGTAAAGTCTGTTTTCTACTGTTCTTTTCATATATAGGGTTTTAAGCTTTTTCCATATGCCTTTGGCTGAGCTTTCTGTTGTAACTTCATGCAAAACCTCATTTGAAAGATTTAAAATAATACCTGCTTTTGCCTTTTTGTCTATGACGGCAAACTCCTCGTCCGTCATTTTATCCGGCATCTTCTCCTTTCCTTGCAGTGCCAAATCTAAGCCATCCTGAATTAGGATAGCTTCCATCTTTAATTGCCATATTCCAAAGTTTGCACTTCGGTCAAATTTCTTAACATAAGACTTTGTTAGAGTCATTTTGGCCGGTTAGATCTGGCTCTGATACCAATTTGTTAGGATTGGGAACCCGGATAGTGCGGAATATAGCCAAACAACGGTATAATGGCAATAACAAAGATAATGGGAGGTGATAATAACGGCAATTAAAGAATATAAAGAAGACACAAATTTAACGTGGTTCGGTCAAGGTGACCTACGCCCACAAGCGGAGAGGAGCAATTTCACTATATCAACAAGAGTACAAAAGAGAGTACAAAATTAGAGTAAATACTCTAATTAATCCCAAATACCCCAAGAGAATAACCTCACAAGATCACTCCAAAGAAAGGGTTCACACAAGTGTTTCCCAACAGTCACTCTCTTACAAAATACTCTATAATGAAATAAAGGAGGAGAAAGAAAGACAAGAGTGAAAAGCTCTTGAATTGGTGTGTCTAAAATGAACTAATGGCCTTCCCTTTTATAGGCAAAAAAGTCTTGACCTCTTAGGTGTAAAAGAAGAGATACAACTTGTGCAAATGATGTCCAACACATAATGCAATATTTTTGGGTCCCAAAGAATATTGCCAACAAAGTCTACACTTTGCAAAGATGCTTATGCTTATGTGAGATAGACTCCATTTGACAAAATAATGGCCATATTACAAATCTCCACCTTGGCCTAATTTTGGATGATATAGTAAATTTGCTCCACCTTCTCCGCAGAACCCCCAATGGGTATATGTCAAAATTTAATGCCATCAAAATCAGACAAATTGTCTGATACCGAAACTGTAGTAGGGCCTATAACAGTAGAGCCCAATAAAGTATACAACGAACCAGATCTGCGTGCTTTCATGATCACAAGAGCACCATGAGAAATTTTCAGAACTCCACCTTCACCTGTGTACTTGCACCCAAGAGATTCTAGAGTGCCCAAAGAGATGAGATTTTTCTTCAAGTCAGGAACATGTCTAACATCGGTGAGAGTTCTCACCACACCATCGTGCATTTTGATTCGGACTGTACCTTTTCCAATAACTTTGCAGGCAGTATTGTTGCCCATCAAGACAACTCCACCTCCAATATATTCATATGTGGTAAATAAATTCCGACTGGGACACATATGATAAGAATAACCCGAATCTAAAATCCACTCATTGTTAGATTTGAAACTATTATTAGTTGCTAAAAAAATAGTTCCCTCAGTCTCATCAGCAGCTACACTTGCTTCGGCAGTGTCAATATTTTTGTGCTCATTTTTCTTTTCTGTATGCTTTTCTTTGTTTTTCAATTTAAAGCATTCAGAAATAATGTGACCTTTCTTATGACAATATTTGCACATGACATTTCTGTATCTGGATTTTGACCTTGATTTAGGTTTCTCACTACTTGAATCTTTCTTATTGGATCTACCTCTTATGAATAAGCCTTCCCCTTGGTTCCCACTAGTTTTCCCAGTAATATCTCTATCTATTTGTTCTTTTGATTTCAAAATAGATTTGATATCTTTATAAGAGATATTATCCTTTCCATAAAGCATAGTATCTCTTATATGTTTAAACGACTGGGGTAAGGAAACAAGCAATAACACAGCTTGATCCTCATCTTTGATTTCAGCATCTATGTTACTTAAATCCATAAGAAGAGAATCAAAAGTATCAAGATGAGTAAGTATATAGGTACCTTCAGCCATACGAAAAGTGTAGAGTTTTTGCTTTAGGTAAAGTCTGTTTTCTACTGTTCTTTTCATATATAGGGTTTTAAGCTTTTTCCATATGCCTTTGGCTGAACTTTCTGTTGTAACTTCACGCAAAACCTCATTTGAAAGATTTAAAATAATACCTGTTTTTGCCTTTTTGTCTATGACGGCAAACTCCTCGTCCGTCATTTTATCCGGCATCTTCTCCTTTTCTTGCAGTGCCAAATCTAAGCCATCCTGAATTAGGATAGCTTCCATCTTTAATTGCCATATTCCAAAGTTTGCACTTCGGTCAAATTTCTTAACATAAGACTTTGTTAGAGTCATTTTGGCCGGTTAGATCTGGCTCTGATAACAATTTGTTAGGATCGTGAACCTGGGTAGTGCGGAATATAGCCAAACAACGGTATAATGGCAATAACAAAGATAATGGGAGGTGATAATAACGGCAATTAAAGAATATAAAGAAGACACAAATTTAACGTGGTTCGGTCAAGGTGACCTACGCCCACAAGCGGAGAGGAGCAATTTTACTATACCAATAAGAGTACAAAAGAGAGTACAAAATTAGAGTAAATACTCTAATTAATCCCAAATACCCCAAGAGAATAACCTCACAAGATCACTCCAAAGAAAGGGTTCACACAAGTATTTCCCAACAGTCACTCTCTTACAAAATACTCTATAATGAAATAAAGGAGGAGAAAGAAAGACAAGAGTGAAAAGCTCTTGAATTGGTGTGTCTAAAATGAACTAATGGCCTTCCCTTTTATAGGCAAAAAAGTCTTGACCTCTTAGGTGTAAAAGAAGAGATACAACTTGTGCAAATGATGTCCAACACACAATGCAATATTTTTGGGTCCCAAAGAATATTGCCAACAAAGTCTACACTTTGCAAAGATGCTTATGCTTATGTGAGATGGACTCCATTTGACAAAATAATGGCCATATTACAAATCTTCAGTAATGAAGAAGACATCTATCTAATACCATTCTTATCAACGGTTTGTACGCCGCAATGGATACAAGTTGAGGCATTTGTGACTGTTGAATTGACTTCAATTATTGATATTATTTACTGGTCTTACTACTATTCCCGTTATTATTAATATTATTGTGTATAAGTTAATGTAAGCGACCTGGCTTAGCCTCGTCACTACTTCGTCGAGGTTAGGCTCGGCTCTTACCAGTACATATGGTCGGTTGTACTGATACTACACTCTGCACTTCTTGTGCAGATTTCGGAGTTGGTCCCAACGACGTACTGTAGATTTGCCTAGATACAACTACCAATGGAGACTTGAGGTATAACTACACAACGTTCGCAATTATGAAGTCCCCTTCTATATTATCTCAGCTGTGTATTATATTTCAAACAGCTTGAATTTTATTCAGACCTTTATTTGTATTATTCTAGAAACTCGTGCACTTGTGACTCCAGTTCTGGGATGGTATTTGGATATCGCGATTATTATGGATTATTCACTTTATTTCAGACTTTATTTCCGCATTTTTTTTCTTGTTATTAATTAATTTAAAATTTTGTTAAAATGGCTAATTAAAATCTAACGTTGGTTTGCCTAGCAAGTGAAATATTAGGCGCCATCACGTCCCGAAGGTGGAAATTTCGGGTCGTGACATATTTAAGCTTCGGTAATATTTTTACTTTCAGCATATTCCAGTGCCTCCTTCTCTATTTACAGTTGTGTTTGGTTGAGTTTTTTTGTTTTATTTATTTTATTTTTTTCTATCGGATGCACGTTAATATAAACTTGTGTGACTACATATTATATGTTGGCAATACTCTCGTGCTTCTTTCTCTATTGAAGGTCGGTTGGGTTGATTTGTTATAAATTTATTAATGTATAAAAATATATATTCATGTTAAAGAAATGCGTCATAAAGACAAGAAATATCCATGCTCTTATCTACTATCGTTATCAAGTTAGTCATCTTTTTACTAATTTTAATATAATAATTTGAATTATAGCTACTTGCAACAGGTTTATCCTTCAATTGTGCTAAAACTTTATTAATAAATTGGTTTGAATTATATATTATTATTATTATTATTATTGTATTTCAACGAACTAATTATTGAACTTCATATGTATTAATAACAAGTAGTTTACGCAATTAAAAGTGTATTACTTTTGGAACATGTTTAATATTTAGCACAAGATATCTCGCGCATCGCACGAACATAGAGACTAATATTATTATAAAAGCATGAATACACTGTTGGTGGGCCAAAATAATCTTATAATATTAAGAAAATAACTCACAATAAAAGGACATAATCAAAATTCTGGACATTAGTCTTGTAATCCTATTAGTTTTAAGAGATAAAATTACACGGTTAGAAATCCTACATAATTACCTTTAGAAATCCTATTAGTATAATTACTTTCGGACATAGACATATAATACTACATGGTAGCATGTAAATTTAATACCTTTAGTAACATGTTAGGTATCCTTTTAGTATAATTACTTTGGGGATAGAGACATATTGTTAGTCATATAATCATATTACTTTTAAGATATACTTTTTAAAACTTCCTATTACTAATTTAATTTAAAAACGTATTATAATGTCCTATTACTAATTTAATTTGATAATGTATTATAATGTCCAAATCCATTTAGAAAAAAGAGAGCATATATTATTATAAAAGCACGAATACAATATTGATAGACTAAAATAATCCTAAAATATTAAATAAAAGAAATCATAGGGAAAGGACATAAATGTAATAACCTACTTTTTTGGAATACAATCTATGTTAATTTTTTTTAATACTTAAGATATTAAAATTAATAAAAATTTATCTATTAAATTCTTATTAAAAATATGTCAGAAGGTTTAGTAAAATTAATTTCATAAGAATTCTCTGTATTGACAGTACATTACCACTCCATAATATCCAATACCGAAAAAAGTAATGTTAAATGAACTACATAAAGCGTTAAAATTGAGAAAAATCCATGATAATATATCTTTATATTATATTTGAACTGTTTTCCAACTCAAATAATATATTTTTTTATATCAATTATTTGTAATATTGAAAATATAAATATGTGAGAAAAAGAAAGAAAAGTGGTTGGTATGAGTCAATACCACTAATGATTCTGTAAACATAAAAATCTAAAAGTGAAATGTCATATCGTTGTTTTTACTATTTGAAAATAAAATTTATGGTGGATAAAGCTATAATTAAGATTAAATATTCAAAATAAGAGATGAACTAATATTAAGAATTGAATCAACATAAAATAATTTTTTTTATGTTAAGAACAAATAACTATACCTTTCAATTAATTATTTAGCAAGAGAATTCAATTCAATTATTTTTAAAATTCATCATATGAATAAAATTATTTTTCAGGTTAAAAATAATCTTACGGAACATAAATTTATTTCATAAAAAGTGCGTTAAAAAATTAGAACACAAAGTAAAAAAGATTAGCATAGTATTAAGAATCAGAAGGCCATGCAAGTGTATGAGGAAGCACAATCAAAGCTAAATCCTGAACAAGAACAAGCTTTCAAGACTATATGATAAAGAATCGATTCTAAAATAGCGGGATTATTCTTTGTAGATGCCTTCGGTTAAATCGAAATAATATTTCTATGTCATGCATTATTTACAAATATCAGATCAAGAGGCATAATACGATTAAAATTAATAATAAATGGTGTACCATCAACGATTTTATTATGAGGTCACTCACAATAGATTTGATATACCTCTTCAAACAACTGAAATAACAATCACAAATATATCAAAGTAGAGTAATGGTGCTAAATTTATATAGAAAGCAAATTTGATCATATGGGATGAAGCGCTTATGACAAGTGTCAAACAATCGAAACAATTGCTCGGAGTTCTAGATACATATTGGATATCAATAAACCATTTGGTGAAAAATTAATGGTTTGGGAGGTGATTTATGTAAAGTGCTACTAGTAGTTCCAAAATCGACGAAAGCAGAGACCGTAAAAGCTAGCTTGCCAAGATTATGCTTATGGCTTCAAATGAAAAAAGATTCAACTAACAAAAAGTATTAAGTAAGAATAGATCCAGTATTAGGTGACTTCTTGCTCCGTGTCAGAATTGAAGAAAAGCATCCAATAAAAGATAATTTGGTTCTTTCAGAACACTTAGTTATCAACCCCAATGGCAATAGTAGTGCATTTAATAAGGGAAATATTTCTATCATTAGATTAAAACGCAATTTGTGTAAATTTCATGATAGAAATTAAAAAGTTATCTTAGCTAGAAGAAATAATGAATATGTTGATCAACTAAATAAAAAGGTTGATTGCAAAATTTTATGGTAAAAATAATTTTTTTCCAGTTTTGGACTCAGTAGAAGATGATACCAACAATTACTACTAAGAAGAATACTTAAATACTTTAATAGCAAATAGTCTTCTACCATACAGGTTTGTTGTCAATTTTATTATTTCTTACGTATATTAGTGTCATCGTATATATAGTAGACTAAGTTAAAATTGATCTTCCATTAAATATAGATTGATTTTGAAGAAAAATATACCAGTCGTGCTACTGAAAAATTTAAATATGTTGAATAGCTTATTAAATAGCACACATATGATATATAGAAGTTTTGACAATAACGACATACATGCAAAAATTATGATACTTGTTAATGTACATTTAAATATATTTTTGTCCCTGAATTTTACTTTTGTCTTCCGAAACTAAAAAATATTCTTTTAAATTTGTGTGAAAATAATTTTCAGTATATTTATATTTTGCAACTATAATAAATAAAGTACAAGGACAAACATACTAAATATTTGGCTATATTTGCCGCAATATGTTTCTTGCACGAACAACTATATCTTGAACTTTCAAGAGGGGTATCAATATCGACAACAAGAATTCTGGTTATGGCAGGGCAACCAAAGCATTAGAAGGAAACATACAAAAAATATATCGTCTACAAAGAAGTGTTCAGTAAGATATCATCACTGTCACGACCCAAAATCCTTTAAAAGTCATGATGGTGCCTAACATCGCTGTCAGGCAAGCCAACCATAATTAATTAACTTAATTACCCATTTTAGTATTTTTAAAATCAAAATTTCTTCAATGAAATAGTAAAGATAGAACTCATAGAGTAAGTGATAAATATTTTTAGCAACTAAATTTCTAAACAATACATAACCACTCCCAAAATCCGGTGTCACAAGTGCATGAGCATTTACTAGGGAGTTAAAATAAAATACAGCATCTGTCCAAAATACAAATTAGAGAGAAAAAATATAAATAACTCTGAAGGAGACTCTGTTGGTTGCGGATCGTAATATAGAATGCAGCTCACCTAAGTCCCCGCATTTTAACCACACCTCTGCGCCCACAAGGCCGCTAGACATATATGTACATGCACAATAAAATGTGCAGCAAGTGTAGCATGAGTACGTAAATAACATGTACTCGGTAAGTATCAAGCCTAATCTCGAAGAAGTAGTGACGAGAGGTCGACTTTGACACTCACTAAGGGTCAATGATATTGAAAATAGATATATTTAAATCAACATAATTTATAGGAATGACAATAATTTTCTTAACAAGCAGAGATAATTAATTCTTTAAATGCGACAATTTCCAATTTAACAATTAACTTCACAAGCTGCAATTAAAATACCAAGGTATCGTGTAATTATATTATTAGGCACGATTTCTGCCGAGGTCGTACGACCCGATCCAGAGTGTCGTGTACACTACCGAGGGACGTGCGGCGCGATTCATAGATACATCTATATTGCTGAGGCATTCGGCCCGCTCCACAAGAAAGGAGGACATTTTCTTATGTACCTCTGGAATGAGAGTATATTTATTAAAAGATTAATACGAGAGGATGCACAATTCGTTTAACAATTAATTAATTTATACAAAAATTCAAGTATATGAGATTTCAATCTTTTACTATTTTCTCTAACAATTCACAATATAGTTTTAATACTTAATTAAATAAAGGATACAATTATCACACGGAATTCATGATTTGAGTCCTAAACTACCCGGACTTTAGCATAAATAGTAGCTACGCACGGACTCTCATCACCTCGTGCATACGTAGCCCCCCGCAATTAGCAACAATTATTAATTTAAATCACCTATGGGGTAAATTCTCCCTTTCAAGGTTAGACAAGAGACTTACCTTGTCTTAAGGTTCCATTTTCCGATCAAAATGTCGCGTAAAAACCTCAATTCGATGCCGAAAAAATCTAAAACTATCCAAAAGTTATATAAAATAATTAATACATACTCAAATATTTGAAATTACACTATTAAATAAATTACCCTATCCAAAATGGTAATATTCTTAAAATTCACCTCGGGCCCACATGCCAGGATTCCGAAAATTTTCGGAGGAAAACGTTACCCATAATCTCAAGAACTCAACTATATAGTTTTTATCCAATTCCATAACCATTTTCGTGGTTAAAATCTCATTTTTGTAAAAACCTAAGTTTTTCACCTAAACCCTTGATTTCCAAGATTTACAGGTTATAATCTACCCATAATCTATATATTTAACTCAAAGTGTGTAGAATTAACTTATCTCCAAGTTGCTAGTTGAAATCCCCTCTCAAAAAGCTTCAAAATCGCTCAAGAATGGAGAGAAATGGGCAAAAATGACTGTTTTTCCCGTTCTTAAAGCTTTCTGCCAAACAGACCCTTTCGCATCTACGGAAAATGCGTCGCAAATGTGGTTTTCCCTTAAGCCAGCCCAGCCCGCTTTTGCGGCTTGTACATCGCATCTGCGATGCGCTTTTGCGGTAGTACCTGCGCATCTGCGCACCTTCCGCTTCTGCGGTGTCCTCCACGCATCTGCGAGTTTCGCACCTGCGGCTGGCCAAGCGCAGGTGCGGTTACAGCAGAAGCTAAAAGCTTCAGCTATGGCTCCAAGGTCCAAAATTAATCCGAGCCTTGTCCGGTTAATACCTGAGGCCCCCGGGGGCCCCGCCTAAACATACCAACAAGTTTGAAATCATAAAACGGACTCGCTCGAACCCACGGAACGTGTAAAACAACATCAAAACTAAGAATCATATCCCAAACCAAATTGATTCAACTTAGAATTTCCAAACTTTTCAAACTTACTCCGAACACGCCGAAACATACTTAAACTACTCGGAATGACACCAAATTTTGCGTGCAAGTTTTAAATGACCATACGGACCTACTCCAACTTCCGGAATCGGATTCCGAACCCGATATAAAAAAGTCCACTCCCGGTCAAACTTCCTAAAAAACCTTCAAATTTCTATCTTTCGCCAAATGACTCCGAAATGACCTACGGACCTCCAAATTAACATCCGGACAGGCTCCTTAGACCAGAATCACAATACGGAGCTATTCCCAGGCTCAGAATCCCAAACGGACATTGATAACATTGAAATACACCTCAACCCAAATTTATGAAATTCTTCCAAAATGCCAACTTGTACAATAGGCGCCGAAACACTCACGGGTCATCCAAAACTCAATTCGGACATACGCCCAAGTCCAAAATCATCATATGAACCTGTTGGAACTTTCAAATCCCGATTCCGAGGTTGTTTACTCAAAAGTCAAAGTTTGGTCAACTCTTCCAACTTAAGGCTTCCAAATTTGTAATTTTCTCTCCAAATCAACTCCGAACTTCCCGAAATTTAATTCCGACCACACGTACAAGTCATAACACCTGAAATGAAGCCACTCAAGGCCTCAAACCGCTGAATGACGTGCTAGGGCTCAAAACGACTGGTCGGGTCGTTACATTCTCTCCCACTTAAACATACATTCTTCCTCGAACGTGCTAATGACTGTTTCGGAGTTGTCCAAAATCACTGTTTAACACCTTGTGCACCTACTCGTGCCACCACAACTCAATTGAGCACCTTAGCTCGAGCCAGACTGAAAGCTCTCCCTATAACCTTAGTTAACAAGTTTTTGAAAAACTAAGTTTCCACTTCTGAATTCCTTTACAAGACCTGACTCTAACACATGAACACCGTACCAATCACCACGCACTGTACCAAAACATGATTGTGCACCTGTGCTGAAATCACCCCATGCACTACATAAGTCGGTTGCCCATAATAACATCCTCCGAGCCCAATTGCTTTAAATTCTTCACGAATTTGTAGCCCATAATACACCCCATAACACATATAGCCCCTGCTCCAATACTCGAAATACTGCCACGACAAAAGAGATGCGTAGAAACTCATAACCACTTGCTGAATTAACAAATCATGGAGTTTTTCTCCTCCTGACAAGGACCATTACCTCATTATGAACTGGATAGCGATATTTATTTTTTAATATACCTTATATAAATATGATTGCACTGATTTCAGGTCCAATAGTCTCGTCTTACCCAGTATAAGCTACACATGCAATAAGCCACCTCAAACACTGACCAAGATCTCGTATGACGCCAACAATGCGCCAACAGGCTACAAACTCAAATGTGATACATAAGGAAAAATGAACTCTGGAAAGAACTACTCAACTCGCGTAACTAATTTAACAGCTGAAAAGATGTCATGAATCCCAGAAAATGCGAACAAAACACACAGGAATAGATATAGGGAATTGTGCTCAATATCACGCTACTTCGGCGTGCAACCCAATTCACATATGATACCCGTGGCGGCGTGCCACCCAATCCACGCTTAATAATCTAAAGATAACACACATCAAACTGAAATGCTTATACTCACTAATGTCTGAATATCAACCATAAGCACGCCAAGTGCATAATGCACATCCTGGGGGGACGGTGTCACGACCCAAAATCCGTTAAAGGTCGTGATGGCACCGGACACCGCTATCAGGCAAGCCAAAAATAAATACTTAATTTGGTTCTCATTTTAATATTTTTGAAACCATATTTTCTTTAATTAAATGGTAAAAGATGAGATTTACAAAATAAATAATAATATTTTTAGCAATTCCAATACCGTGCAACCCATAATAGTCCTAAAACCCGGTGTCACAAGTGCATGAGCCTCAACTAAAAATGTAAAATAAAATACAATATTTTTCTGAAATACAAATTGGACAGGAAAATATAAATACTCTGAAGGAGACTCTGTGGCCTGCGGACTCGTAACGTGGAATGCAGCTCGCCTAAATCCCCGCAATAACCGCGCCTCTGCGCTCACAAGGCCACTAGGCATGTATGCACCCGCACAAAAATGTGCAGCAAGTGTAGTATGAGTACGTAAATCAACGCGTACCCAGTAAGTATCCTGCCTAACCTCGAAGAAGTAGTGACGAGGGGTCGGCTCCGACACTTACTATGGGCTTTAAACAAATAAAATAATATAAATAAATTAGGCATGGATTAATTAATACGGTTGTAAGCCCAATATTCTGAAGTAAGCAAGCAGTTCTTTTATAATTAAGAACTCTCCAAATTTATTTTCTATTATTTAACAATTTATCTCAGACCGAGGAGGCAATATCATTTATCGTAAATTCCAAAGCAATCAAGTTCAATCATGTGCAAATCATGCCGAGTCGTACGACCCGATCCAACATAATATTTAAACTGTGCACTGCCGGAGGGTCGAACGACGCGAACCATAGATGCATCTATTTAATCTGTCGAGGCGTTCGGCCCGTTCCACAAAAGTAAACACAATCAAACAATCAATCAAGAATTCATTAAGGAGAAATTACTCAACGAAAATGTCATTCTTCTTTTAACGGTCAAGAAAACAAGTTTAATCCTTTTAGAAATTTATTTACCAAGTTCAATATAATTTAAGCAATTTAAATTGACAATGAGGTTACAATTATCACAAGTATGGCATGCTTTTGGGGTCCTAAACTACCCGGACTTAAGCATAATAGTTGCTACGCACGGACTCTCGTCACCTCGTGCATACGTAGCCCCCACAAATAGAAGCACATATTGATTTTGTTCACCTATGGGGTAAATTCCCTCTTACAAGGTTAGAAAGAAGACTTACATCGCTCCGAAACTCCTTAACCGGTTCCCAAGCCCTTCCGATGACTCAAACCGATGCTCAACATTCCAAAACTAGCCAATAAATATACAAACCCATAAAAATATACTGTAATACTCATTATAATCCAATTTATAATAATTTCTAACCCCGATAGAAAAGTCGATAAAAATCACCCTCGGGCCCACTACCCGGATTCCGAAATTTTGAAGATAAACTTTACCCCATGGCACCACGAACTCAAATATGTAATTTATTCCAAATTCCATGTCCAAAATCGTGGTCAAAATCCAAAAATACCAAATTCAAGGTTTTATACCAAAACCCCACAATTTCTACTAATCTCCCTGTTCAAATCCATATATAATCATGTATTTAACTTATAATAAGTGGAAATCACTTACCTTGACATTGGTGACGAAGAATGAGCTCCAAACTCGCTTCAAGACCGGCTCTCATGGAGGAAATGAGGTGAAAATGATCCAAGCCTCATTTTTTTAAAGAGCACACTGCTAGCCCCGTCCTTCGCACATGCAGTCAAGTAGCCGCACCTGCGGCTTCGCAGGTGTGATAAACCTTCCGCTTCTGCGCATGCTTTTGCTTCTGCGAGGTACTTTCCGCTTCTGCGCTTGCGCAGATGCGGCCAAAAGCTCTGCACCTGCGGTCCTTCACCTGGCCAGCCTGCTCCGCTTCTGTGACTCAATGTCGCTTCTGCGCCCTCCGCACCTACGGTCAAAACCTCGCAGGTGAGGGTACATCAGGTATCAGCTGCCTCAACTCTTCTTCAAATTCCAAATTCGATCTGTTAACCACCCGGAATCCACCCGGAGCCCTCGGGATCTTAACAAATTATACCAACACGTCCCAAAACACATTACGAACTTAGTTGGACCTTCAAATCACATCAAACAACGTTGAATTCATGAATCGCACCCCATTCCTAGCTTAATGAACTTTAGAATTTCAAACTTCTACATTCGATGCCGAAATCTATCAAATCACGTCCGATTGACCTCAAATTTTGCACACAAGTCACATTTGACATTACTAAATTATTTCAACCTCCGTTATCAGAATCCGACCCCGATATCAAAAAGTCCACTTCCGAACAAACTTCTCAAAAACCTTCAAATTTCTAACTTTCGCCAAATGGCCCCAAAATGACCTACGGACCTCCCATTGCACTCTCGGATGCGCTTCCAATACCAGAATCACTTGACGGATCTATTCCCAGACTCGAAATCCCCAAACGGACACCGATAACATTGAAATGCACTTCAACCTAAATTTATGAAATTCTTCCACAATGCCAACTTTCATAATAGGCGTCGAAATGCTCCCGAGTCATCCGAAACCCAATCCGATCATACACACAAGTCCAAATTCATCATACGAACCTATTGGAACCGTCAAATCCTGATTCCGGGGTCGTTTACTCAAAAATCAAAACTTAGTCAATTCTTCCAACTTAAAGTTCCCGAAATTAGAATTTTCTTTCCAAATCAATTACGAACTTCCCGAATTTCAATTCCAACCACGCGTACAAGTCATAATACCTAAAGTGAATCTACTCATGGCCTCAAACCGCCGAATGATGCGCTAGAGCTCAAAACGACCGGTCGAGTCGTTACATTCTCTCCCACTTAAACATAAGTTCGTCCTCGAATGTGCTAAGAACTGCATTGGAGTTGTAAAAAATCACTGTCTAACACCTCGTGCACCTACCCGTGCTACCACAGCTCAGTTGAGCACCTTTGCTCGAGCAAATATGAAGATCCTCCCCTTTATTTAGGCAAATAAGCCTTAGAGCCAAATTTCAACGTTAGAAATTCTCTACTAGGCCTGCTTCCAACATACGAACACTGTTTTGATCACTACATGATGCACCAATACATGATTTCATACCTTTACTGAATTCATACCATGCACCGGGTAACTCACATGACCATAATAACATTCTCTGACAACGATAGTCGAAATCCCACGAATCTGATGCCCACAACGCACCTCACGAAGCATATAAGTCTCGTTTTAACTCTCGCAATACTTCCACCACCGGAAGGACATGTTGAAACTCATAACCACATGCCGAATCACAATTCATGGAGTCTCTCCCCCAACAAGAACCATTACCTCATTCTGGACTGAATAACAATATTTACTCTTCAATATGCCTTATATAAATCTGAACGCACTGATCCCAGGTCCAAAAATCTCGTCTCACCTAGTACAAGCTGCTCATGCAATAAGCCACTTCAGACACTGCCAAAAGTCTCATACGATGTCATAATGTGCCAACAAGCTACAAACTCGAATGTGATACATAAGGAAACAAACTCTGGAAGAATTACTCAACCCATGTAGCTAATTTAAACAACCGAAAAGATGTTATGAACCTTCCTCAGAAAATGGAAAATGAAACACACGAAAATAAATATAGGGGACTGTACTCAACATCACACTGTTGCGGCGCGCAACCCGATCCAAACAACATACCTGTGGCGGTGTGCCACCCGATCCACATATAAAATCTATATAAGGAGATACTTACCGAGCTAGAATGCTCATTATTACAAAATACCCGAATATCGGCCACAAGCACGCTAAGTGCATAATACCATCCCTGGGGAAACAGATAGTGCCATATGCTACAAAAGTCAATCACAACTAAGGTGCGATATATAATCTACATCTCGAGAGCCATCCTGCTCACATAATACCACAAACTATAAAAGATCTAGATACGAGTGTGAATATTCAAATCGTCTCACAACCCACATGGCACAATAGAGTATTACATGAAATACGACATATCACACTTATACAATCTTCCCGTGGGACGCACTCCTACGACCTTCCGCACCAGGTAACAAATCTACACCTCCACACTGCCGACCACATTAATGCTGTAAAGCAAATCAGGAATTCGCAAATCAGTACACAGAGCCGCTTACACAAGACACCGATCTCAGGTGACGTTAAAAATAATACCAACTTACTCTAACATCTGAATTCTTCCCTGCTCATCCGAGCTCATGACATCCTTGTCAACACCGAACCACAACCTTGATCCTCAACTTAAATTTCCCATGCTGCTCACTGCACCTAATCATGCAGTACGCAAGAGTACAAGAATTGCATCATAATCTTGAACCCCTAATAGATTAAACACTTTATCATATATGAACCTTTCACTTAACTCATTTAAGGAGAACCATAACAGCACGTAACTAAATCCTCATAACCGCAGAAAATATAATCCTCATGCAGTGGTCTAAACCACCATGATTCTTCCGGGATCCATCCACACATAACATGCCATAACATTATAACGACCCGACCAGTCATTTTGAATATTTGCACTTTGCTCGGGTATTTGAGGGCATGAGTAGCTCCGTATGATGTACTTTGAATTGTGTGAATCATTGGTTTTGGTCGCAGGTATTTCGGAATTGAATAGGAAGAAAGAATTTCATTGTTGAAGCTTTAAATTGAGAGAGTTGACAAAAATTTGACTCTTTATCATTTGACCTCGGATTAGAATTCTGATGGTTCCGTTAGCTCCGTTAGGCAATTTTCTACTTAGGAGTTCGTCTGGAATGTGATTTGGAGGTCCGTGGTAGAATTAGCCTTGAATTAGCGAAATTGGAAATTTGGCGATTTTGGTCGGCAGTGGAAAATTTTTTATCGGGGTCGAAATGGAATTTCAGAAGTTGGAATAGGTTCGTAGTATCATTTGTGATGTGTGTGAAAAATTTGAGGTCATTCGGACGTGGTTTGGTTGGTTTCGGCATCGGTTGCCGAATTTGGAAATTTAGAAGTTATTGGGCTTGAATCCGAGAGTAATTTGGTGTTTGGGTGTTGTTTTGAGTGATTCGAAGGTTCGACTAAGTTTGTATGTTGATATATGACTTGTTGATATTTTTGGTTGAGGTCCCGAGGGCCTCGGGGTGATTCCGAGTGGTTGATGGATTTGTCGAAGTTGGAATTTGCAGCTGGAGCTGCTGCTTCTGCTATTTCCGCACCTGCGGAAGGAAGAGTCGCAGGTGCGAGGCTGCTGGTGCGCGTGGGGAGTGTGAAAGTATGGGTAACGCTGGGCTAGAAAGGATGCGCAGGTGCGAGTTGGAGGTCGCATCTGCGAGCCTGCAGGTGCAAAAACTGGGGCGCAGATGCGGAGGGGGAAATGCTGGGCAGGCTTCGCAGAAGCGGAGGAACCACGCAGGTGCGCCTTAGCAGGTGCGACGGGTTTGCCGCGGATGGGAAGTCTGGGCGCTTAAGTGAGTTTTGCAGGTGCGGCTCCTTGGACCGTAGGTGCGGTCGTGCGGGTGCGAGTAAATGGCCGCAGGTGTGAGAAGCCTGGGCAGAGGGTACATATTGCACACTTCGTGAATTTTGGTGCATTCTTCACCATTTCTATTCGGTTTTGGAGCTTTTGGGGGAGATTTGAAGAGGGAATCAAGGGGGTTTCGTTGAGGTAAGTTACTTGAGCCCTAATACTCGTATATATGGTAATTTTTCCGTTGTTTAATCATGTAATTAGTAACAATAAGGAGTTAGGGCTTGGAATATTTGGAGAGTAATTTAAGGATTTGAAGGACCAAACGATGTCGGATTTTGATGAATTTGGTATGGTTAGACTCGTGAGTGAATGAGCTTTCTAGTTTTGTAAATTTTGTTGAATTTCGAGATGTGGGCCCGGGGGCCGGGTTTGAGCCAATTTCGGGTTTTGGTCTAATTTTGTAGCTTTTCTTGTGGAATTCATTCCATTGGCGTATATTGATGGTATTGTACTGATTGTGAATAGATTTGGAGCATTTGGAGGCCGAGTCCAGAGGCAAGAGCATTGCAGGGTAGAGATTTGACCGGTTTGAGGTAAGTAACGATTGTAAATCTAGTCCTGAGGGTATGAAATCCTGGATTTCGTATCATTCTACTATTTTGAAGTGACGCACATGCTAGGTGATGGGCATGTGGGCGTACACTGTTGGGGATTGTGACTTGGTCCATCCTGTAGCAACTGTAAAGTTGCATATTTTATGGAAATTATATGATACTTATATGTTTTAGAAAGAATTTCTGTAACTTGGGCTGAATGCCATGTTTGGGCCTTGCGCCAGTGCTGTTTGGACCCTTAGGGGCTTTTTCTTACTATCCTCTCATTATTTTCGATTAAAAATCTATACTCAGTCATGTTTATACTTGTTTACCGTATAACTCATTTTTATGACTCTATTTTGATGCACATAAATGTTTTGGGCCGAATGCCCTGTTTTACTGAAATGCCCGAGTGGCTTGAGAGAGTTATGACCGAGTGAGGCCGAGGGCCTGATCTGTGAGGATATTTATGCGATCAGGCTGCACGCCACAACATGTTTGATATCGGCCGAGGGCCTGATTGTGAGGATGAGTATGGATTGGGGCTGCCCGCCTGCAGCATACTTTATTATTATAGCATGTGAGTTGTCCGTGCAGATTATAGCACTTGGGTTGAAGGAGCCCCTCCGGAGTCTGTACACACCCCCAGTGAGCGCAGGTACCTACTGACTGCGAGTGCCGAGTGCTGAGTGACTGGGAGGCATGAGTGATTGTGAGGTGTGCCCGAGTGGCAAGAGTGATTGTGAGGTATGCCCGAGTGGCACGAGCGACTGTGAGGTTTGCCCGAGGGGCTGTTTATGATTTCATCATTTTGCTCACATTTGCATTTTTCCTCTGTTGAAAACTGTTGAAAAATATCTTTAAATGATTTTACTGGAACTGGGTTTAAACGAGATGCTAATTTTTAAAGTATGAGATATTCTACTGAGATTTTTCCTGATATGAACGTTATATGCTTGATTGCTCGTCACTACTGCTTAGTCTTTATTTATTGTTGTTACTTACTGAGTTGGCGTACTCACGTTAGTCCCTGCACCTTGTGTGTAGATCCGGGTGTAGTTGGACACGGTAGCAGTTGTTGATTATTCTGGTTGCAGATTTTTCCTCGAAGATAACAAGGTAGCCGCTTGGCGATCGCAGCCCCTGCTCTTCTCCCTCTTATCTTCCTCTAGTTGTATTTAGCTATTTTCTAGGCTGAGTTATCCTTGATATTGTTAGACGGATTGTAGTAGATGCTCATGACTAGTGACACTCCGATGTCGGGCTTTTCCTTTCGCACTTTTATTTTGATTTGAACTACTTTACGAAGGGTTTTATGTTAAATAACATTGAAATTATCTTTGAAATGAAAATATCGGTTTGTTTTAGAAATGAGTCGGCTTGCCTAGTTCCACGATAGGCGCCATCACGACATGGGTTAGTTTGGGTCGTCACAGATTTATATCAAAGCCTAGGTTACATAGGTCTCACGAGTCATGAGCGGCTTTAGTAGAGTCTTGCGGATCGGTACGGAGATGTGTGTAACTATCTTCGAGAGGCTGCAGAACCCTTAGGAAAATTTCACTTTCTTGTATTCTATCGTGCAAAATTGATTCAGCTTGAGACATAACTCTTTGAATTCCTTCCACGCATCTCGTATGTGCACATGAGCGCTCAGTATCAGTTGTACATCGCCGACTTATGATTCTATGAACAAGGCTGATATGTGTATTCTGTGTTTGGAGGACTTGAGGCCATGGTTAGACCGCAGCTTAGGTTCGGTAGCTTCAGTTGTAACCTATACATTTGGAATCATAGGTCCGATAATGTCTCTACGAGTGGAATTTGTGGCCCGATGAGCTGTGGAATGGCTTTGTGGTGAGTATGACGTAACTGTGGGAGGTGTTAAGACGATGTAAATGTGATGAAAAGTGTTTTCTTGAAATGTAAAGGAAGGCCATTGGGTGCTTGATTTTCGTTTTGATGTGACGTACGGCCTCGAGTGTGAATGTTTTGAAGGATCTTTCACGTTGTTAAATTTTGGGAAAATTAAATTCTCATGTCTGTCAATGAGTTTGGACTCAAGAAGAGTAAGTGATTATGTAGTAATTGTGGTTGCGAATGGGTATATCTGATGTTGATGGCTCGAGAAATATGATCTTCGAAGAGACTTAGAGTCGGTAGCATTCTAATGGTTGTGGTACGATAGAGATGCATTTCGAGTTGATGCAGCAATTGGGCAGCAAGGAATGAGAGAAGACATGACGGGAAGCGTTTCGCGGTTGTTGAAGTACTAGCGGGTCAAGTAGGAGAAGTAGAGGTTGAGAAGTTTCTTAAAGGAGATGATTTAACTGAAGTAAGAGTGGCAAATTAGCATATGAATTCACTGGTAGGGTAGTTGTGCACCTTGAGAAAGTGTAGAATAGTTTGGAATCGTGCTAGTATGTGATTTGGCATGTAGACTCTAATTGGAGTGATGGTTACTGTACAAAGGAAGATTGAATAGGGCAAAAAAGAGTGTGTTTGAAATGAAGAGAGCCGTGAAGATCTGATTATCGTGTCAGGTGCAATATGACTTGAGTTCGGAAGGTATTGTTGAACGTGCAGTTGATGTCAATAGGGAAAGTGCAGACTTATACAAATGGTGGGCGAGCATGAACTCAGGAGAATTTATGAATTCTGGCGTGTGTGATGGTGGCTGGCGATTTAGAATATTTATGGGGAGCTTAACAAAAGACTTTGAGAAGTATGGCGGGTTAACGTTGCGAGACCTTGGCAATTGAGAAGGAGAAATCCTTGCAGGTTCTAATTTTATATAATTGCAGCTTGAGGCTAAGTGGGGGAGTCTGCTATGGACGAGTTAATTGCACAATATGTGTCGTATTAGTTTCGATTCGGGGTATACTGGTGAATAAGTTATGACTTGCAGAGGTCGAGATCGAGGATGACTCGGGTAAAGGAACTTCTGGGCATAAGTTGTATTACACTCTATGGTTATAGGAGGACTATAAAATAATTGAGTAGTTATTCACGAAGAATGTAGGGTACATGGAGCGGGAATTTGCTTAGATGCGTAGGAGTGTGGGTTACTTTTTATTTCCCGTGGATGTTGGTGTGCTAATGGGGCACAGGTCCGTTTGGTCGGTTAATTCGAGATTTGAGTAGAGTGGATGGCTCTCAAGAATGGTTCTAACGGATTCAAAATTTATATGTAGCAATTTGGAGTTTTCAAGATTTATATATATGGCTAGAAAACTGGGAGTTGCATTGAACGGTGTTGAGACTCGTAGCATTTTATATCATTGTGAATTATGCATTTCAGTATCAAGAAGGTAAAGGAAACAGTTTTAGGTTCACATAAAGTCTCTTCGGATAAGCATTTTTGGTTATGGTACCTATGGGATACATAAAAAGGGAATTTAGTGGCTTATAAGCCTTAGGGCGGTGTGAATCTGTGCTAGAGTTAGTGGGGCAAGTTTTAGTTAAGGATAGTAGTGTTCTAACAAGTAAAAAGTAACAATTTTAAGGCAATTTGGCAAGGACTTGGAGAAATAGGACAACTTGGTTATGTGCAAATGGGTTTCAAAATGTTCATGATGGTTTCTACCATGGTTTGAACCGGATATTTCCTACCGATGTACGGAACGTGTTGTGTGTTATGATTTCCTCCTAGAAAGAAGCAAGAAAGAGGTTTCTGATTTAATAAGGTATGTAATTTGCTAGTGACTCAGAGTTGTTAATGAGATTCTTATGCTTGTCACACGATGACGTAATAGATGTGGTATTGTGCGGGAATAGGATTTACATGTACAAGGTCACAGTTCCGTTTTGAAGGGAAGGACATAAATTCTTAGGTAGCATGAACGGTTTCCGATGTCTAGGTAAATGATATTACAATTTGGTATGGCTTGATGAGAGTGTACATTTCAGAGGGGCAGTGTATTTTGATTTATGGGTACTTCGTTGGTATTGCGGCACTCTCCCGGTTGATCGACTGTTGATATTCAAATTTTTGCCAGGTGGCACGGAAGAATATTTTTTAAAAAAGTATTTCTCGTGGGATGATTGTGTATAAGAGAGGTGTTAGACATTCGGGCGGTGAAGGTGGAATCAAATATGGTGATTCGTGTGTCCAATGGAATTGGAGATTGGGAGTTCTCAGGAGCAGATTGTTTCATGGGTGTGGACTGTGAAGTTGTGACCGGAGCTAGCCAGATGATAGAATGTGTTATGATTCAGTCATGGTTACTTTCGGAGGTTATTTATCTATTTGTGGCTGACCATAATTGATTTGGGGCCCAATGGTAGGCCTAATTAGGATGTGTATTCTACACCGAGCCGGATTGATTGGCTCCATACTACTATTGTTGAAGGATGTGCCATTCGGTTGATGTGAAGCTTATTCATGTTCTGGAATGATCTGTGAGTTACTCTTCTATTCTACGGAGAGTTGTGATTTGTTGGTTATATGCACATATGGTGCGGTTCTATTGTGGCCTTATAGTAGAATTTTAGCGAGAATAGTATTGGATATTGCTTGGTTGATGACGTGTTGGTTATGTTCTTTCGGGTTTTATGTGGCATGGTGTCGTTTGCTTTTCCGTGGTTATGGTAATGCACTTTGGGTACTTGATGTCGAATTGCGCATGGTTATTGGTTTTAGCAGGGTGGCTTGAGGTGTTTCATATGGACCAATATTTGAAAAGGGTTGCGTATTGCAGCAGAGTTATGTGGAAATATGATCCCTCATGTAAGATTCGTGTGTTATGGTTCTACGGTGTGTAATGAGTTCTTAGCATTGCGTCGGGGTGGTACTCGTCGAGCTTGCAGAATGGTTCTCCTATTTGGGTCATTGTTACGATTGAGTACATTTGGAATGTTGCTATCTGGTGCACGGATTGCACGGGTTGTGACTTTAGATTGTATTGATGTGTCATGTCACTAGAGTGGTCATGTTGGACGAGACAAGGTCATTGGGCCTAGAATAGATGCTATCAGATTTGATTGTGGTGTAATTGGGAGGATAATATCGGAAGTCAGCTTTGAAATTGGCTATAGTTCTTGTAGAAGGAACGGGAGCTCCATGACCTGTTGGTATAATGAATGGTTATGAATTTGGTATGTTTCTTTCATCATCGATAGTGTACGAAGGTTTTAGAATGAGGTTTTGTCTGATATGAGGTTTATTACCAGCACTGGGTTGATTTGAGTTGATACTGTGATTTAAAATCATTGCTTCGAGCATTCGAGCTATGCGGTATTTGAATTTCAGTATTTGAGTTATGGTTACAGCTTTTGGTACAGACTGTTCAGACTTATACAGTATGTAGATGCAAACTTCTCATCTTATAGGAAATTTCAGATGTTGGAAATTTGATTCGAAGACTTGTGGGCTAGGTTGAATTGAGAAATTTTAGTTATGCTGTGCTATCGGACCTGTATGGATTAGGGTGATGTGGGATCAGCCCCGGGTATGTGCATGTGAAAGCTACACAGCGATTTGATGGCTTTTGGAACAACTATGGGCACGTTCGAGGACGAACATATGTTTAAGTGGGGGAGGATGTAACGACCCGACCGGTCATTTTGAACATTTGCACTTCGCTCGCGTGTTTGAGGGCATGAGTAGCTCCGTATGATGTACTTTGACTTGTGTATGGTTGGTTTTGGGTCACAGGTATTTCGGAATCGAATTGGAAGAAAGAATTTCATTGTTGAAGCTTTAAATTGGGGGAGTTGACCAAAATTTGACTCTTTAGCATTTGACCTCGGATTGGAATTCTAATGGTTCCGTTAGCTCCGTTAGGTGATTTTGGACTTAGGAGTGCATCCGGAATGTGATTTGGAGGTCTGTGGTAGAATTAGGCTTGAATTGGAGAAATTGGAAATTTGGCAATTTTGGTCGGCAGTGGAAAATTTGATATAGGGGTCGGAACGGAGTTTTGGAAGTTGGATAGGTTCGTAGTGTCATTTGTGACGTGTGTGCAAAATTTGAGGTCATTCAGACGTGGTTTGGTTGGTTTCGGCATCGGTTGCCGAATTTGGAAATTTAGAAGTTCTTAGGCTTGAATCCGAGGGTAATTTGGTGTTTGGGTGTTGTTTTGAGTGATTCGAAGGTTCGACTAAGTTTGTTTGTTGATATATGACTTGTTGGTATTTTTGGTTGAGGTCCTGAAGGCCTCGGGGTGATTCCGGGTGGTTGACGTATTTGTCAAAGTTGGAATTTGCAGCTGGAGCTGTTGCTTCTGCTATTTCCGTACCTGCAGAAGGAAGAGTCGCATGTGCGAGGCTGCTGGTGCACGTGGGGAGTGTGCAAGTGCGGGAAACGCTGGGCTAGGCAGGATGCGCAGGTGCGAGGTGGAGGTCGCATCTGCGAGCCCGCAGGTGCGAAAACTGGGGCGCAGATGCGGAAAGGGAAATGCTAGGCAGGCTTCGCAGAAGCGGAGGAAACGCGCAGGTGCGACGGGTTTGCCGCGGATGCGGAGTCTGGGCATGTAAGTGATTTGCGCAGGTATGGCTCCTTGGACCGCAGGTGCGGTCGCGCGGGTGCGAGTAAATGGCCGCAGGTGCGAGAAGCCTGGGCAGAGGGTACATATTGCACACTTCGCGAATTTTGGTGCATTCTTCACCATTTCTATTCGGTTTTGGAGCTTTTGGGGGAGATTTGAAGAGGGAATCAAGGGGGTTTCGTTGAGGTAAATTACTTGAGCCCTAATACTCGTATATATGGTAATTTTTCCGTTGTTTAATCATGTAATTAGTGAAAATGAGGGGTTAGGGCTTGGAATATTTGGAGAGTAATTTAAGGATTTGAAGGACCAAACGATGTCGGATTTTGATGAATTTGGTATGGTTAGACTCGTGAGTGAATGAGCTTTCTAGTTTTGTAAATTTTGTTGGATTTCGATACGTGAGCCCGGGGGGCGAGTTTGAACCAATTTCGGGTTTTGGTCTAATTTTGTAGCTTTTCTCGTGGAATTCATTCCATTGGCGTATATTGATGGTATTGTATTGATTGTGAATAGCTTTGGAGCATTTGAAGGCTGAGTCCAGAGGCAAGAGCATTGCAGGGTAGAGATTTGACCGGTTTGAGGTAAGTAACGATTGTAAATCTAGTCCTGAGGGTATGAAACCCCGGATTTCGTATCATTCTACTATTTTGAAGTGACGCACATGCTAGGCGACAGGCGTGTGGGCGTGCACTGTTGGGGATTGTGACTTGGTCCATCCCATAGCAACTGTAAAGTTGCATATTTTATGGAAATTATATGATACTTATATGTTTTAGAAAGAATTTCTGTAACTTGGGCTGAATGCCATGTTTGGGCCTTGCGCCAGTGCTGTTTGGACCCTTAGGGGCTTTTTCTTACTACCCTCTCATTGTTTTCGATTGAAAATCTATACTCAATCATGTTTATACTTGTTTACCGCATAACTCAATTTTATGACTCTATTTTGATGCACATAAATGTTTTGGGCCGAATGTCCTGTTTTACTGAAATGCCCGAGTGGCTTGAGAGGGTTATGACTGTGTGAGGCCGAGGGCCTGATTTGTTAGGATATTTATGGGATCGGACTGCACGCCGCAACATGTTTGATATCGGTCGAGGGCCTGATTGTGAGGATGAGTGTGGATCGGGGCTGCCCGCCTGCAACATACTTTATTTTTATAGCACGTGAGTTCTCAGTGCAGATTATAGCGCTTGGACTGAAGGAGCCCCTCCGGAGTCTGTACACACCCCCAATGAGCGCAGGTACCTACTGAGTGCGAGTACTGAGTGCCGAGTGCTGAGTGATTGGGAGGCATGAGTGATTGTGAGGTATGCCCGAGTGGTAAGAGTGATTGTGAGGTGTGCCCGAGTGGCACGAGAGACTGTGAGGTTTGCCCGAGGGGCTATTTATGATTTCATCATTTTGCTCACATTTGCATTTTTCCTCTGTTGAAAACTGTTGAAAAATATCTTTAAATAATTTTACTGGAACTGGGTTTAAACGAGATGTTTTGATTCAAATCCTGATTTTTAAAGTATGAGATATTTTACTGAGATTTTTCCTGATATGAACGTTATATGCTTGATTGCTCGTCACTACTGCTCAGTCTTTATTTATTGTTGTTACTTATTGAGTTGGCGTACTCACGTTAATCCCTGCACTTTGTGTGTAGATCCAAGTGTAGCTGGACACGGTAGTGGTTGTTGATTATTCTGGTTGCAGATTTTTCCTCAAAGGTAGCAAGGTAGCTGCTTGGCGATCGCAGCCCCTGCTCTTCTCCCTCTTATCTTCCTCTAGTTGTATTTAGCTATTTTCCAGGCTGAGTTAGCCTTGATATTGTTAGATGGATTGTAGTAGATGCTCATGACTAGTGACACCCCGATGTCGGACTTTTCCTTCCCCACTTTTATTTTGATTTGAACTACTTTACGAAGGGTTTTATGTTAAATAACATTGAAATTATATTTAAAATAAAAATATCAGTTTGTTTTAGAAATGAGTCGGGTTGCCTAGTTCCACGATAGGCGCCATCACGACAGGTGTTAGTTTGGGTCGTGACAAACACTTGAATACCTCCAGATAAAGTCAATTACGGCGGCCGTTAAGCCTCGCATGTACCGCCACAAATCACATCCATAACTCAACGCGCTGAAGGAACTGATTATTGCCACCATCATACTAATTTGACCATTGCTAGCCGACCCGTCTTCTCCCAATTTATTCTTAACTTGGCTTAGAAATAATAACAACTCCTTTGAGTACATCACAAATCTAAATCCGTACTTATTCTGAGTGACCTTATCTCACGAGACCACGCTGTCCCAAATCCCATGAACCATCTCACACCCTCCTTGTGCGCATATTCGCATCTTCAACTGGTACACCCCCTTATGATAATTCCTCCATGAATCCGAAGTCATTTTCTCCCATCCTCTAATACTGCACCGCATACCGAAGATAACATAGAACACTCCAAGCCCCTTTCATAATCCGCTGCTAAAACTCGATACTTAACCACACTACAGACTCGAAATCCTTAGGTACTGCACTTTTAACTTTTGAATCCACTAGGACCATTGTTGAGAGTCACCCACTCTGGCCTGGTCCCGAATATAACCAACTCCAAGGCTCTGCTAGCACGTATATACCCTCTCAAGAAGCAATCAACTAAATTCCTTTTCTTGTACATCACATCCACACGAAGCATAAACTCTGAGTCTTCCCAAAACCTGAACATGAATCGATAAGGCCAATTACAGCACACATTCCTCAAATCCTTTGCTCAAATTACCATTGATGTTCTCTTTCCTTAGTTATGATAACCCGCCAATACACTGATAACCAGAAACCGCACGAGTTGACAACTACGCAATCCAATCATAGACGGTGGGGCTCTCCCATTTAGCTTGAAGTTATCATTGCATAACTCTGGAACCCACCAAGATTTCTTATCTCCTATTGACATGATCTTGCACAATCAACCCGCCAAATTTCCTCTAAATCCTTATGTTAAACATTTCATAAACATTGTAAATCACTAGCCATATTCACATATTCGACCTCTTACTGGATAACCAGTAAAATTCTTCGTAGAAGCTTCATCAACACCATGTAACCGCTAACCTGCTCATAAGAGATAACCCGCATATGGAAACTCCATGCCGACATCATCCAATGTCTCTGCACTAGGTACAATTACTACGAAATCCGTAACCCATCCTGAGCCCGTGCTCATTCACCAGCTGTACAAGTTCGTTCACTCCCCATCGACATCAACTAAAAGTGCTACAATACATTTCAATCCAAGGTCATGTTGTATCCTGCTTCATATTAAGTAACTCCCTCTTGTCACACCCAATCTTCCTCAATATAGTAGCCAATATTCCAAATTAAGTCTGTAGACCTAGTCATTGTCCACCATGAATCCCAAATCACTCTAAACTTTCCTCAAGACGTGTGGTTATCCTACCACACAACCCATATGCTACCTTGCCACTCTCCCACTTTGGTCAAACCATCTCCTTTAAGCAACTACTCGACTTATGTTTTTCTTACACTTGGCCTTCTAGAAGTTTAACCACCGTAAGATACCTTCCACATGTCCTTTCTCATCCTTCGCTGCCCAGTTGTTGCCATAACTTGAAATCTGTCTCTGTAGCACTTGAACCAATAGATTGTTACCAACTTTAAACCTTTCCGAGGATCGTCTTTCTCGAGACATCAATACTAGGAACATCGCTTTGATCCCGAAATCGCTACACCCCGTTATTTCTGACAACCGCTCCTCCAATACCATTTCACAATACCTTGCCCCGAAGGCGAATTGAAGAAACCATAACACTGACAAACTTAACACATTCAGCAAGGACAACGGCACCACATCACATATGAAGATTCCAACACGCTCGAAAATACCAAGTCTCGTTACTCCATCAACCCCAACCTGAACATTCTTAGTCCGATTGCCTTTCCTACACTGGAAATAAAACATTGAACCTCTAAATCATGTACTGAGAAAACCTCCCTTCAATTCATTCACTGCTTCTACACGTAGACAAGTATCCTACCATTACCTTAATACTGTGCGATAGAAACTCATGAACATCATAGCAATTGGCGCATAGCCCCAAAACAATAAGAAAATACAACTACTGAGTTGAGATGACAGAACATCCTTCGCAAGGCGACAACATTAGCCCAATCGAATACGCAGGGAGAATCATCTTGATCTACATCAGTAGTGCCATTAAAATTCCTCGATTCCAAATTTATAACAAGCGCTTCACGTCGCATAAGATCGAATAAGAAGGAAATGAAGGCATAATCCTTAAAGGAATCAAATCGCACGATGAGGAATCAAGAAAGGAAAGTGCTCCTAACAGTCCTGTAGCCTCTCAAAGATAAGTACAGACGTCTCCGTACCAATCCGCAAGACTCTACAGACTCGCTCATGACTTGTGAGGCCTAAGTGAACCTAGTGCTCTGATACCATGTTGTCACGACCCAAAACCCGTTAAAGGTCATGATGGCGCCGGACACCGCTGTCAGGCAAGCCAAAAATTAATACTTAATTTGGTTCTCATTTTAATATTTTTGAAATCATATTTCCGTCAATTAAATGGTAAAAGATGAGATTTACAAAATAAATAATAATATTTTTAGCAATTCCAATACCGTGCAACCCATAATCGCCCCAAAACCCAGTATCACAAGTGTATAAGCCTCAACTAAGAATGTAAAATAAATTACAATATTTGTCTGAAATATAAATTGGACAGGAAAATGTAAATACTCTGAAGGAGACTCTGCGGCCTGCGGACTCGTAACATGGAATGCAGCTCGCCTAATTCCCCGCAATAACCGCGCCTCTGCTCCCATAAGGCCACTAGGCATGTATGCACCTATACAAAAATGTGCAGCAAGTGTAGTATGAGTATGTAAATCAACGCGTACCCAGTAAGTATCCCGCCTAGTCTCGAAGAAGTAGTGATGAGGGGTCAGCTCCGACACTTACTATGGGCTATAAACAAATAATATAATATAATTAAATTAGGCATGGATTAGTTAATACGATTGCAAGCACAATATTCTGAAGTAAGTAAGCAGTTCTTTTATAATTAAGAACTCTCCAAATTTATTTCTCATTATTTAACAATTTATCTCAGGCCGAGGAGGTAATATCATTTATCGTAAATTCCAAAGCAATAAAGTTCAATCATGCGCAAATTATGCCGAGGTCGTACGACCCGATCCAACATAATATTTAAACTGTGCACTGTCAGAGGGTCGAATAACGTGAACCATAGATGCATCTATTTAATCTGCCGAGGTGTTAGACCCGTTTCACAAAAGTAAACACAATCAAACAATCAATCAAGAATTCATTAAGGAGCAATTACCCAAGGAAAATGTCATTCTTCTTTTAACGGTCAATAAAACAAGTTTAATCCTTTTAAAAATTTATTTACCAAGTTCGATATAATTTAAGCAATTTAAATTGACAATGAGGTTATAATTAACACAAGTTTGGCATGCTTTTGGGGTCCTAAACTACCCGTACTTAAGCATAATAGTTGCTACGCACGGACTCTCGTCACCTCGTGTGTATGTAGCCCCCACAAATAGAAGCACATATTGATTTCGTTTACCTATGGGGTAAATTCCATTTTACAAGGTTAGAAAGAAGACTTACATCGCTCCGAAGCTCCTTAACCGGTTCCCAAGCCCTTCTAACGACTCAAACCGATGCTCAACGCTCCAAAACTAGCCAATAAATATAAAAACCCATAAAACTATACTCTAAAACTCATTATAATCCAATTTATAATAATTTCTAACCCCGATCGAAAAGTTGATAAAAATCACTCTCGGGCCCACGCGCCCGGATTCCAAAATTTTGAAGATAAACTTTACCCCATGGCACCATAAACTCAAATATCTAATTTATTCCAAATTCCATGTCCAAAATCGTGGTCAAAATCTAAAAATACCAAATTCTAGGTTTTCTACCAAAACCCCATAATTTCTACTAATCTCCATGTTCAAATCCATATATAATCATGTATTTAGCTTATAATAAGTGGAAATCACTTACCTTGACATTGATGACGAAGAATGAGCTCCAAACTCGCTCCAAGACCGGCTCTCATGGAGGAAATAAGGTGAAAATGAGTCAAGCCCTCGTTTTTGTAATGATCCAACCGGTCATTTTGACTTTTAGAACCCCGTTCCCTAAAATAAAACTTCCAGTATGTGCTTTTAATGATTTATGACTTGCGGAGATAGTTGGTTCGGGATTTGGAAGTGTTTGGGTTGAAATCGGAACACTTGGTTCCTTAAGTTCGCTTTAAAGGCCAAGTTTGACTTCGGTCAACATTTTGAGAAAACAACCCCGCAATAGAATTTTGATGATTCCAACAGCTCCGTATGGTGAATTTGGACTTAGGAGTGTGTTCGGAATTTTATTTGGAAGTTCGTAGTTAAATTAGGCTTGGAATGGCTAAAATAGGAATTTAAGTTTGGAAGTTTGACCGGGGAGTTATCTTTTTGATATCAGAGTCGGAATCCAGTTCTAAAAATTTTTATAGCTCCGTTATGTCATTTATGACTTGTGTGCAAAATTTGAGGTCAATCGTACTTGATTTGATAGGTTTCGACATCGAATGTAGAATTTGGAAATTTTAAGTTTCATTAAGCTTGAATTGGAGCATGATTTGTGGTTTTAGCATCGTTTTATGTGATTTGAGGTTTCAAATAAGTTCATATGATGTTTTAGGACTTGTTGGTATATTTGGTTGAGGTCCCGAGGGCCTCGAGTGAGTTTCAGATGGTTAACGGATCAACAGTTGGACTTAAAACAACTGCTGTAATTTTTCTCTTCTGCTGGAAATTTTGGGCTGTATTCGAGCCCAAGATAGAGGCCCAGGATTAAGACCCAAGATCGAGGCCATGATTGAGGGTCATGATCGAAGGCAGGGCTCGAGGGTCATGATCGAAGGCAAAGGCTCGAGGGCCATGATCGAGGCCGAGGATCGAGGCCATGATCGAGGGCCATGATCGAACCACGATCGAGGCCGAGGATCGAGGCCATGATTGAACCATGATCGAGGACGAGGATCGAGATCATTATCGAGGGCAGCCTAGGCAGAATTATAAAGGAGGGCATTCGTCCCATTTGCCATTTTTGACAAGTTGGAGCTTGAGCAGAGGCGATTTTTGATAGATTTTCAAAGAAAGACATTGGAGTAAGTGATTCTAACTCGGATTTGGTCAATATACACGAATATATAATTGTTTTCACCATTTAATTAGTGTTTTGAGATTGAAATTTGGAAAATTTTAGAAATCTCATAGAAACGAATTTTTGAGATTTCGGTATTGATTTGGAGACGGATTTGAGAGAAACTGGTATGGCTGGACTCGTAATTGAATGGGTTGTCGAATTTTGTGCGTTTTGCCAGATTCCGAGACGTGGGCCCCACGAGCGATATTTTGAGCTAATTTCAGATTTTTATTTAAAAATGTAGTATTTCTTATGAAATTGATTCCTATAATTTTTGGTGACTGTATCGAATTTATTTTGGTTAGATTTGAGACAATCAAAGTTGGATAATCGAGGAAAAAGCATACTAGTAGATTAAATTGGAGCAAGATGAGGTAAGTCTCTTGTCTATTCTTGTAAGGGGGAACTTACCCCATAGGTGATTAAATTAAATAATTATTGCTAATTGCGGGGGCTACGTACGCACGAGGTGACGAGAGTCCGTGCGTAGCTACTATTAATGCTAAAGTTCGGGTAGTTTAGGACTCAAAGCATGAATTACTTGTGTAAATTATATTCTTTATTCATGAATTACTTGTGTAAATTGTATTCTTTGTTTAATTAAAATTATTTGATATATATATATTGTGAATTGTTAGGGGAAAATATTAAAAGATGAAAATCTCATATGCTTAATTTTCTGTTTAAATTAATTAATTATTAAAAGAAATTGTTCATCCTCTCGAATTGATCTTATAATAAATATACTCTCTTTCCGGAGGTACATAAGAAAATTTCCTCCTTTCTTGTGGAGCGGGCCGAATGCCCCGGCAAGATAGATGCATCTATGGATCGCGCCGCACGTCCCTCGGCAGTGTACACGACGACACTCTGGATCGGGTCGTATGACCTCGGCAGAAATCGTGCCTAATAATAATAATTACACGATACTTGGATTGTTTATTGCAGCTTATAAAGCTAATTGATAAATTGAAAATTTATTGGAATTGAAGGAATTTAATTAATATATTGAGAATTGTTGCATTTGAAGGAATTTAATTATTTCTGCTGATTAAATAAAATTATTGTTGACTTTGTGAATCATGCTGAGTTAAATAAATTCTATTTTATTCTATTTAATATTGTTGACCCTTAGTGAGTGTCAAAGTCGACCATCTCCTCTCTACCACTTCGAGATTAGGCTTGATACTTACTGGGTACACGTTATTTACGTACTCATACTACACTTGCTGTACTTTTTGTGCAGGATCTGAGACAGACACTAGTGGAGGACCTATCATCGCACATCCACGTTATCCAGAGGCGTAGTGGTGAGCTGCCTTTCTGAGCCGTTCTGCAGCTACCAGTGCCTCTTCTTGCATTTTTATTTTGTCTATTTTTATTTCAGAAAGTATTTGGAGTTTTGTATAATATACTAGATGCTCATACACTTGTGACACAAGGTCTTGGCACACACATTGGTAGAATTTGGAATTGTATTATTTTCTTGGATTTAAGTTAATCAGTATCTTTTCAAATTTCTTTAATATTTCTAGAAAAAAATAATAAAATTACTTAGAAAATTATTCTGAAAATAATTGATATATGTTTAATTTATTTGTTGGCTTGCCTAGCTATAGTGTTGGGTGCCATCACGATCTATAGGTGAAATTGGGTCATGACAACATGGTATCAGAGCATTAGGTTCACGTAGGTCTCACAAGTTATGAGCACACCTAATAGAGTCTTGCGGATCGGTACGGAGACGTCTTAACTTATCTTCGAGATGCTATAGGGTGTTAGGAAACTACCTTTCTTCATATTCCATCGTGCAATTAATGTAGTACTAAATATCCTTATCTTATTTTCTCACAGATGGTGAGAACGCGCTCTAATGAGCTTTCAGACCAGGGAAGAGCTACTCCCCCAGTTGATAGAAGCCGAGGGAGGGCTCCAACCCGTGGTAGAGGGTGAGGACGTCCCAGGACTATTCCAGTTATGCCGCTAGTGGGTCCAGTAGAGAATCCCATTATTGATGAACAAGGTGAGGTGCATGTGGCAGAGCCAGGTGCGGTGGATTTCACATATTCATCGAGATTCTAGGATGTTATGGGTCGTATGTTGCAGTTCATGGGCAATATGACTCAGGTCAGTTTATTTCCTGCAGACCCAGCCACATCTCAAGTGGGCGGGAGAGCACAAACCCCTACCGCACAGGCTCATAGACAGGCAGCTGTTGTATATCAGACCCAGGGTGCACTACCTGTGGGTGGAGCCCAGCCAGTGGCAGCAGCTACACCTGAGCCCAGGTCATCTGCGGCCGCTGATCCTCAGAAACTATTGGACAGATGGACTAGACTACATCCTCCTGTCTTTGGGGGTGAGAGACATGAGGATCCCCAGGATTTCATTGATCGGTGCAAGGATAGACTGTACAACATAAGGATATTGGAGTCTCATGGGGTAGACTTTGCTACTTTTCAGCTAGAGGGCAGAGCCCGTAGATGGTGGCAGTCATATGTTCTTGGTAGACCAGCAGATTCTCCTCCCATGATTTGGGACAGGTTCACCCATATTTTCCTGGACAGGTATATTCCACCCTCCCAGAGGGAAGAGTTGAGGTTTCAGTTTGAGCAGCTCCAGCAGGGTCAAATGTCAGTGACCTATTATGAGGCGAGGCTCTCTGAGTTATCTCGCTATGCACTTATGATACTCCCTACTGAGGCGGAGAGAGTGTGGAGGTTTGTTGCGGGTTTACATACTAGCATTCAGGCCACTATGGCTAGAGAGGTTGAGATGGGTACTTCTTATGAGCTAGTCGTGGAGATAGCCCGCAGGATTGAGGATGTACGTCAGCGGAGCCGAGGGCAGGTTATGAGAGATAAGCGGTTCAGGTATTCTGGAGAGTTCAGAGGTGATCCATCTGGGGGCAGAGGTCAGTTCGTGAGAGGGCAGTCCAACATGCCCCCATATCCAGCACCACCGCCTCCACGAGGTGCTCCAATGCGACCCTATCTCAGTGCTATACCAGGGAGTTCTTCTCTCCCACCAGCTATTCAGGGTCCTCCTAGTGGGTATTCAGTTCCCCAGGGCCAGACTCTTAGTCAGGAGCCCATCGCACTGAAGAGTTGTTATGAGTGCGGGGACCCCAGTCACATACAAAGATTCTGCCCCAGGCTTTGGGATAAACTAGTGCAACAGGGTCAACAACCTATGATTACTGGACCCGTTGCTCCACCAGTTGTCCGACCACCAAGAGGTGGAGGACAAGCCAGCGGAGGCCAGCCAGTTGGCACTCCAGCTCGATTCTATGCTTTTTCGGCCAAATTAGATGCAGAGGCCTCAAATACCGTGATTACAGGTATTATTTCTGTTTGCGGCAAATATGCCTTGGTATTATTTGATCTAGGATCTACGTATTCATATGTGTCATCTCTATTTTCTCAATTCTTAGGTGTTTCTCGTGAGTCCTTGCGTACTCCTATTTATGTGTCCACTCCTATGGGCGATTCTGTTGTTGTGAACCGGATCTACCGGTCCTGTATTATTACATTCTGTGGTTATGAAACTAGAGAAGATCTCCTATTGCTTGAGATGACCAATTTTGAAATTATTCTGGGCATAGACTGGTTATCTCCATATCATACTATTCTAGATTGTCATGCCAAGACTGTTGCCTTGGCTATTACAGCATTGCCTAAGCTGGAGTGGAAGGGTTCGTCTTTTAGTTCATTTAATCGAGTTATTTCATTTATAAAGGCTCAACACATGGTTGAGAAGGGTTGTTTGGCTTATCTAGCCTATGTTTGGGATACTACTGCAGAGACTCCGACTATTGATTCAGTGCCTGTAGTTCGGGAGTTCTCTGATGTATTTCCTTCAGATCTTCCAAGTATGCCACCTGATCGTGATATTGATTTCTGTATTGACTTGGCTCCAGATACCCAACCTATATCTATCCCACCGCATTGCATGGATCCGAAAGAATTGAAAGAACATCTTGAGGAGTTATTAGCCAAAGGGTTCGTCAGACCGAGTGTATCGCCTTGGGGTGCACCGGTATTATTTGTGAAGAAGAAGGATGGAAAAATACGGATGTGTATTGATTATCGCCAATTGAACAAAGTCACTATTAAGAACAAGTACCCGTTACCGCGTATTGATGATCTATATGACCAGTTGTAGGGTGCTAGGGTGTTCTCTAAGATCGACTTGAGTTCGGGGTACCATCAGTTGAAGATTCGGGATTCAGATGTTCCGAAGACTGCTTTTCGGACTAGATTTGGTCATTATGAGTTTCTGGTGATGTCCTTCGGTTTAACTAACGTCGCAGCAGCGTTTATGGATTTGATGAACAAGGTATTCCGGCCATATATTGATTCGCTTGTCATTGTCTTCATTGATGACATCTCGATCTACTCGCGCAGTAAGGAGGAGCACGAGCAGCATATAAGAGTGGTGCTTCAGACGTTGCAGGAACAAAAGCTATATGAAAAGTTCTCTAAATGTGAGTTTTGGCTAGAGTCTAGCATTTTTGGGGCATATTGTATCGGGCGAGGGTATTAAAGTTGATCCCAAAAAGATTGAGGCAGTTCAGAACTGGTATCGTCCCACTTCGGCGACCGAGATCAGGAGTTTTCTGGGTTTAGCAGGTTATTATCGTCAGTTCGTGGAAGGTTTTTCATCTATTGCAACACCTTTGACCAAATTAACCCAGGAGAGTGCTCAGTTCCGATGGTCCGATGATTGTGAGGTGAGCTTTCATAAGCTCAAGACAACATTGACTACAACACCAGTGTTAGTGTTGCATTCCAGTTTGGGGATGCATACAGTGTATTGTGATGCTTCACGCGTTGGTTTGGGTTGTGTATTAATGCAGGAAGGGCGAGTTATTGTATATGCTTCACGTCAACTGAAGCCCCATGAGAAGAATTATCCGGTACATGATTTGGAGTTAGCTGCGATTGTTCACGCTCTTAAGATTTGGAGGCATTATCTTTATGGGGTGTCTTGTGAAGTTTACACTGATCATTGCAGTTTGCAGCATTTGTTCAAGTAGAGGGACCTAAATTTGAGACAACGCATATGGGTTGAGGTACTAAAAGATTATGATATTACTATCCTGTATCATCCGAACAAAGCAAATGTGGTTGCAGACGCCTTGAGTAGAAAGGCAGAGAGTATGGGTAGTTTGGCTTTCATTTCAGCAGAGGAGAGGCCATTAGCTTTGGATATTCAATCCTTGGCTAACAGACTTGTGAGGCTGGATATTTCAGAGCCCAGTCGAGTTCTTATATGTGTTGTGGCCCAGTCTTCACTATTTGAGCAGATCAAGGCTCGCATGTATGATGATCCACATTTAATGGTTCTTTGAGAAACGGTACTACGGGGTGGTTCCAAGGAAGTTACTATTGGAGCGGATGGTGTTCTGCGACTCCAGAATCGTCTATGTGTTCCAAATGTGGATGGACTGAGGAAAAAGATCCTAGAGGAGACACACAGTTCTCGGTATTCTATTCATCCAGGTGCTACAAAGATGTATCGTGACCTGAGGCAGCATTATTGGTGGCGACAAATGAAAAACAACATAGTTGAGTATGTAGCTAGGTGTCTAAATTGTCAGCAAGTTAAATATGAGCACCAGAGGCCAGGTAGCCTACTTCAACAGATGACTATACCAGAGTGGAAATGGGAACGCATCACTATGGACTTTGTAGTTGGGTTTCCGCGGTCCTTGCGGAAGTTTGATGCAGTTTGGGTCATTGTCGATAGGTTAACCAAGTTGGCACACTATATTCCTGTTGTGACTACGTATACTTCAGAGAGGTTGGCCCAGATTTATATTCAGGAGATAGTTCGGTTGCATTGTGTGCCAATTTCCATCATATCAGATAGAGGCCCTCAGTTTACTTCACATTTAGGGAGAGCAGTACAGAGTGAATTGGGGACCCGTGTAGAGCTCAGCATAACCTTTCATCCGCAGACCGACGGGCAGTCAGAGTGGACAATTCAGATTTTGGAGGATATGCTCAGGACGTGTGTGATTGACTTTGGAGGTCAGTGGGATAGTTTCTTGCCTTTGGCCGAGTTTGCTTATAATAACAGTTACCAATCCAGCATCGAGATGGCTCCATTTGAGGCTTTATATGGTCGGTGATGTCGTTCGCCCATTGGATGGCTTGAGCCTGGTGAGGCTAGGTTATATGGTACTGATTTGGTGAAGAATGCCTTGGAAAATGTAAAGTTGATTCAGGAGCGACATCATACAGCACAGTCCAGACAGAAGAGTTACGCAGATTTGAAAGCGCGTGATTTATCATTTATGGTAGGTGAAAAAGTTCTCTTGAAGGTTTCGCCGATGAAGGGAATCATGAGATTCAGAAAGAAGGGCAAGTTGAGCCCAAGGTTTATAGGCCCATTTGAGGTGTTGAGACGAGTTGGGGGAGGTTTCTTAAGAGCTTGCATTGCCTCCTAGTCTATCGGGAGTTCATTCGGTTTTCCATGTATCTATGCTCCGGAAGTATCATGCCGACCTATCACATGTGTTAGACTTCAGCACAGTTCAACTAGATAATAGTTTGGGCCATGAAGAAGAACAAATTGCCATTGTTGATAAATAGGTTCGCCAGTTGAGGTCCAAAAGAATTTATGCAGTAAAAGTCCAATGGAGGGGCCAACTAGTCGAGGAAACGACTTGGGAGGCCGAGGAAAACATGCGTAGCAGATATCCACACTTATTCAGCACTTCAAGTATAATTCTAAACTCGTTCGAGGACGAATGTTTGTTTAAGATGTGGAGAACGTAATGACCCAACCGGTCATTTTGACTTTTAGAACACCGTTCCCTTAAATAAAACTTCCTGTATGTGCTTTTAATGATTTATGACTTGCGGGGATGGTTGGTTCGGGATTTGGAAGTGTTTGGGTTGAAATCGGAACACTTGGTTCCTTAAGTTGGCTTTAAAAGGCCAAGTTTGACTTCGGTCAATATTTTAAGAAAATGACCCCGGAATAGAATTTTAACTATTCCAACAGCTCCGTATGGTGAATTTGGACTTAGGAGTATGTTCGGAATTTTATTTGGAAGTTCGTAGTTAAATTAGGCTTGGAATGGCTAAAATAGGAATTAAAGTTTGGAAGTTTGACCGGGGAGTTGTTTTTTTTTTATATCGGAGTCGGAATCCAGTTCTGAAAATTTTTATAGCTCTGTTATATCATTTATGACTTGTGTGCAAAATTTGAGGTCAATCGGACTTGATTTGATAGGTTTCGACATCGAATGTAGAATTTGGAAATTTTAAGTTTCATTAAGCTTGAATTGAAATATGATTCGTGGTTTTAGCATCGTTTTATGTGATTTGAGGTTTCAAATAAGTTCGTATGATATTTTAGGACTTGTTGGTATATTTGGTTGAGGTCCCGAGGGCCTCAGGTGAGTTTCGGATGGTTAACGGATCAAAAGTTGGACTTAAAACAGATGCTGCAATTTTTCACTTCTATTGGAAATTATGGGCTGTGATCGAGCCCAAGATCGAGGCCCAGGATCGAGGCCATGATCGAGGGTTATGATCGAAGGCAGGGCTCGAGGGTCATGATCGAAGGCAAATGCTCGAGGGCCACGATCGAGGCCGAGGATCGGGGCCATGATCGAGGCCGAGGATCGAGGTCATGATCGAGGGCTGCCTGGGCAGAATTATAAAGGAGGACATTCATCCCATTCGCCATTTTGACAAGTTGGAGCTTGAGCATTGGCGATCTTTGATAGATTTTCAAGGAAAGACATTGGGGTAAGTGATTCTAACTCGGATTTGGTCAATATACACGAATATATCATTGTTTTCACCATTTAATTAGTGTTTTGAAATTGAAATTTGGAAAATTTTAGAAATCTCATAGAAACGATTTTTTGAGATTTCGGTATCGATTCGGAGTCGGATTTGAGAGAAAATGGTATGGCTGGACTCGTAATTAAATGAGTTGTCGGATTTTTTGCGTTTCGCCGGATTCCCAAACGTGGTCCCCACGGGCGATATTTTGAGCAAATTTCAGATTTTTTTAAAAAAAATGTAGTATTTCTTATGAAATTGATTCCTATAATTTTTGGTGATTGTATCGAATTATTTTGGTTCGATTCGAGCCAATTAAAGTTGGATAATCGAGGAAAAGGCCTACTAGTGGATTAAATTGGAGCAGGACGAGGTAAGTCTCTTGTCTAATCTTGTGAGAGGAAAATTACCCCATAGGTGATTAAATTAAATAATTATTGCTAATTGCGGGGGCTACGTACGCACGAGGTGACGAGAGTCCGTGCATAGCTATTATTAATGCTAAAGTCCGGGTAGTTTAGGACTCAAAGCATGAATTACTTGTGTAAAGTGTATTCTTTATTTAATTAAATTATTTGATATATATATATATATATATATATATATATATATATATATATATATATATATATATATATATATATATATATATATATATATATTGTGAATTGTTAGGGAAGATATTAAAAGATGGAAATTTCATATGCTTAATTTTCTGTTTAAATTAATTAATTGTTAAAAGAAATTGTTCATCCTCTCGAATTGATTTTATAATAAATATACTCTCTTTCCGGAGGTATATAAGAAAATGTCCTCCTTTCTTGTGGAGCGGGCTAGATGCATCTATAGATCGCGCCGCACGTCCCTCGGCAGTGTACACGACGACACTCTGGATCGGGTCGTACGACCTCGGCAGAAATCGTGCCTAATAATAATAATTACACGATACTTGGATTGTTTATTGCAGCTTATAAAGCTAATTGATAAATTGGAAATTTATTGGAATTGAAGGAATTTAATTAATATATTGAGAATTGTTGCATTTGAAGGAATTTAATTATTTCTGCTGATTAAATAAAATTATTGTTGACTTTGTGAATCATGCTGAGTTAAATAAATTCTATTTTATTCTATTTAATATTGTTGACCCTTAGTGAGTGTCAAAGTCGACCATCTCCTCTCTACCACTTCGAGATTAGGCTTGATACTTACTGGGTACACGTTGTTTACATACTCATACTGCACTTGCTGCACTTTTTGTGCAGGATCTGAGATAGGCACTAGTGGAGGACCTATCATTGCACATCCACGTTATCCAGAGGCATAGTGGTGAGCTGCCTTTCTGAGCCGTTCTGCAGCTACCAGTGTCTCTTCTTGCATTTTTATTTTGTCTATTTTTATTTCAGACAGTATTTGGAGTTTTGTATAATTTACTAGATGCTCATACACTTGTGACACCAGGTCTTGGCACACACATTGGTAGAATTTGGAATTGTATTATTTTCTTGGATTTAAGTTAATCAGTATCTTTTCAAATTTCTTTAATATTTCTAGAAAAAAATAATAAAATTACTTAGAAAATTATTCTGAAAATAATTGATATATGCTTAATTTTGCACTTGGCCAGCCTGCTATGCTTCTGCGCTTACGCAGATGCGTCCAAAAGCTCTGCACCTGCGGTCCTGCACCTGGCCAGCCTACTCCGCTTCTGCGACTCACTGTCACTTCTGCACCCTCCGCACCTGTGGTCAAAACCTCGCAGGTGCAGCTACACGAAATATCAGCTGCTCAACTCTTCTTCAAATTCCAAATTCGATCCGTTAACCACCCGGAATCCACCCGGAGCCCTCGGGATCTTAACCAATTATACCAACACTTCCCAAAACACATTACAAACTTAGTCGGGCCTTCAAATCACATCAAACAACGTCGAATTCATGAATCGCACCCCATTCCAAGCTTAATGAACTTTAGAATTTCAAACTTCTACATTCGATGCCGAAACCTATCAAATCACGTCCGATTGACCTCAAATTTTTCACACAAGTCACATTTGATATTATGGACCTATTCCAACCTCGATATTGGAATCGGAATCCAACCTCGATATCAAAAAGTCCACTTCCTGTCAAACTTCTCAAAACCTTCAAATTTCTAACTTTCGCCAAATGGCCCCAAAATGACCTACGGACCTCCGAATCCACTCCAGGACGCGCTCCCAATACAAGAATTACTATACGGAGCTATTCCCAGACTCGGAATCCCTAAACGGACACCGATAACATTGAAATGCATTTCAACCGAAATTTATGAAATTCTTCTAAAATGCCAACTTCCACAATAGGTGCCGAAACGCTCCCGGGTTATCCGAAACCCGATCCGATCATACACCCAAGTCCAGATTCGTCATACGAACCTATTGGAACCGTCAAATCCCGATTCCGAGATCATTTACTCAAAAATAAGACCTTAGTCAATTCTTCCAACTTAAAGTTCCCGAAATGAGAATTTTCTTTTCAAATCAATTTCGAACTTCTCGAATTTCAATTCCGACCACGCGTACAAGTCATAATACTTGAAGTGAAGCTACTCATGGCCGCAAACCGCCGAACGACACGCTAGAGCTCAAAATGACCGGTCGGGTCATTACAGACGGGTAGCGTCATACGCTATAAAACTCAAGCACAACTAAGGTGCGATATATGATCTGCATCTCGAGAGCCATCCTGCTTTCATAATACCATCGTTGTACGGGACCTCAACACATTGTACAAATAATCAAGCCGTCTCACATCCCACACGACACTATAAAGTATCACATGAAATAGCTGGCGATGAAATTAACAACCCACGCCCGAATATCTTTCCATAAGGAATGCTATGCTTAATGAACACACCCATGCTAGTGTAGAGTACACATCCACATTTGGACCCATCAACGGACCTCAAACCGATTCTGATCATACCACGCTTGGGTAAATAATCTCTCAATGATCCACAATGACCCTTTTCCTATGACACACAAGAACAACTATCAAATTCGAAACAAACTTTCACAATTGTCAACCAAGTGAATAGAGCGCCCTTCTGGCATAATTTCTCAAATTAGCGATAGTACCTCAATCTCCATACTTGGTCTCAATCCCCGATCAATTAAGTGACTATAAGCCATACTCATACAATCTTCCCATGGAATAAGCTCCCTCGACCTTCCACACCAGACCACAAGTCTGCACATCCATACCACCAGCCATACAAATGCTGAAAAGCGAATCAAGGATTTGCAAATCAATACACAAAGCCTCTTACACATGACACCGATCTTAGGTGACGCTGAAGACAATCCAGCTTGCTTTAAACCTCTAATTCCTTTTTTGCTCGTCCGAGCTTGTGACATTCTTGTCAAAACGGAACCGCAACCTCGATCCTCAACTTCTGATTCCCATGTCGTTCACAGCACCTAGCATGCCAATACGCGATAATACACGTATTCACCATAATCCTTGAACTACTAGTAGAATTAAACACTTCACTGGGTAGAAACCTTCCACTTAGCATCATTTCAGAAGGGCCAATGCAACACGCAACCGAATTTCCCTAAATAGTAGAAAAAGACACAACCTCAAACCCTGATCTCAACCGTCATAACTCTTCCGGACTCCATTTACACAACAAATCCATTTGAATCAACTACCTCCAAATAAATCAAATTATGGCGGTCGTCAAGCCTCGCACGTACCGCTACAACTATCAGTATAACCTAACACGCTGAAGGAACTGATCATCACCACCATCACGCCAAGTCAACCATTGCTAACCGATCCGACTTCTTCTAATTTACTCTGGACTTGCCCTAGGAATAATAATAGCTCCATTCAAAACATCATGAATCCAAATCCTCACTCATCCTGAGTGACCTCATTTCATGAGACCCCGTTGTCTCCAAAACCCACGAACCATCTCATACCCTCCTTATGCGCATATTCGTATCTTCAACTGGTACACCTATTTTGGAAAATCCCTTTATGAATCCGAAGTTGTTTTCTTCCATTCCTCCAATGTTACACCACAACCCGAAGATAACGTAGAACACTCTAAGACCCTTTCATAATCTGCTGCAAAAAGCTCGATACTTAACCATACTACGGACTCGAAATCTTTAGGCACCGCACTTGAAGTTTTTTTTTTGAATCCACTAAGACTGTTATTGAGAGTCACTCACTCTTACTTGTTCCCAAACATGATCAAACTCCAAGGCCCTTCTAGCACATGGACACTTTCTCAAAGAACCATCCGGCTGACTCACTTTCCCTGTACATTACATCTACAGGAAGCATAAACCCTGAGTCTTCTCAAAACTTAACATGAACCGATGAAGCCCGAGTATAGCACACATTCCTCCAATCCTTTGCTCAAACTACAACCGATGTCTTCTTTCCTTAGTCGTAATAATCCACCAGTATGCCGATAACCAGAAACCTCACAAGTAGACAACCATGCAATCCAATCGTAGACGGTGGAGCTCTCCCACTTAGCTTGAAGCTACCATTACATAAATCTGGAACCCACTAAGACTCCTTATCCCCCATTGACATAATCTCGCATAATCGACCCACCAAATTCCTCGAAATCCTTATGTTAAACATTTCATGAACATTCTGAATCACTAGCCACATTCACATATTCGACCTCTTACTGGATAGCCGGTAAAAATTCTTCGTAGAAGCTCCATAAAAACCACACAACTGTTAACCTGCTCACAGGAGATATCCCACCTGTGGAAATTCCATGCCGACATCCTCCAACAATGGTGCACCGAGTACTATTACCATTAAACCAACAAACCATCCCGAGCCCGTGCTTGTTTACTAGCTGTACAAGTTTGTTTACTCCCCGTTGACATCAACTACAAGTGCGACGATACATCCCGACCCGAAGTCATGTTGCATTCCTCTTCATATCAGGCAAACTCATTTCTGTCGCATCCAAAGCTTCCCCCAATATAGCAACCAACATTCTAAATTAAGTTTGTAGACCTAGTCATTGTCCACCATGAATCTAAAATCACTCCAAACTTTCCTCAAGACGTGTATTTATCCTACCATGTAACCCATATGCTACCTTGCCACTCTCCCACCTAGGTCAAACCCTCTCCTTTAAGCAACTACTTGTAACGACCCAACTTGTCATTTTAAGAATTAACGCCCCGTTTAGTGACTTAAGGTCTCAAGCAGCTTCATAATATGTATTATGACCCGCGGATGTGGTCGAGTTTGATTATCGGAAGATTCGGAATTAAATTAAAACAACAATTCTTATTTAGAAGCTTAAATGGAAAGAGTTGACCGGAGAGTTGACTTTTGTGCAAACGACCCCGAAATAGAATTTTGATGATGGCAATAGCTGCATATGATGATTTTGGACTTAGGAATTTGTTCATATTTGGATTTGGAAGTCTGTAGGAAAATTCGACATATTTTGGCAAAAGTTGGAAAATAGAAGATTTTTGAAAAGTCCGACCGAAGGTAGAATTTTTGATAACGAGGCCGGATTTTGATTCCGGAAATGGGAATAGCTACATTACGTCAATTATGACTTGTGTGAAAAATTTGAAGTCATTCCGGATTGATTTGATACGTTTCGGTGCAAAATATAGAAGTTGGAAGATTTGAAAACTCATAATTCGATTCGATACGCGATTCATAATTTCGGCGTTGTTTGACGTGGTTTGAAGGCTCGACTAAGTTCGTATTGTATTTTGGGAGATGTTGGTATAATTGGTTGAGGTTCCTGGGGCATCGAGTGGATTTCAGAAGGTTAACAGAGCAATTTGGACTTGAAGGAAGCTGCTGGAATATGGCAGCATCTGCTGGAATCGCACCTGCGGAACTATGGGCGCATGTGCGACCATTGCAAAAGCGAGATGAAGCTCGCAGAAGCGCAATTGTCTGGACAGGACTGAGGTTGCAGGTACGAAGAATTTCCCGCACCTGCATGATTACAGAAACGGGCAGAGAAGGTGCAGAAGCGAAACCCATCGCAGGTGCTCACTGGCCATCGTAGAAGCGATGTGCGCAGATGCGGCATTTTTGCCCGTAGGTGCGAAACTGGGAAGAATCATTATGGACCAAAATTGGTCATTTTGCCATTTTTCGATTGGGATTTTGGAGCTCGATGTTTGGGCGATTTTGGAGGAGTTCTTCAAGACTTTGACTTGGGTAAGTGTTCTATATCCTAAAGTGATTATATTTCATGAATCTATGATTATATTCATTGTTTAATTCGAGTTTAATGGAGGAAATGAGAATTTTTGTAAAAACTTTTCAAAAATGGAAATTCAAGATTTGAAGGACGATTCGTTATTAGAATTTGATAAAATTGGTATGGTTGAACTCGTATCGGAATGGGTGTTCGGATTTGGGACTACAGACGTATTCCGGGAGATCCCCCAGCACTGCATATTTACTTTGGGACTACGGACGTATTCCGGGAGATCCCCCAGCACTGCATATTTACTTTGGGACTACGGACGTATTCCGGGAGATCCCCCTGTACTGCATATTCATTTGGAACTACGGGACGGTATCCCGAGAGATTTTCCACTGTGTTAACCTTATTCTGAGCTGAGGGCTCCCTTAACTGTTAAATTTTTGAGAATTTATTTAACTGTGTTACCGTAAATTTTACTTATATCTTCTATTGTTTAATTTATTATAATTACTCCGGTAGGGCCTTGACTTGACCTCGTCACTACTCGACCGGGGTTAGGCTTGGCATTTATTGGGTACCATTGTGGTGTACTCATGCCCTTTCCTGCACATGTTTTCGTGTGCAGATCCAGGTGCGAGCTATCGGCCTCGGGGTTAGTGCGTGCTGCTGATTTTAGGAGACTTCAAGGTACTACTGCTTGCGTCCGCAGATCTTCGGAGTCCCCTTCTACTCCCTTGCCTAGAGACTTTCTTTATTATCTTCAGACTTTTGTATAGAGCTACATAGATTATAGTAGCTTGTGACTTAGTGATATTTCGGGTCTTGGAAAATTATTTTGTATATGCCGAGTGGTACTACTCTTGGCTATTCACAATATGCTGTAGATCCTTAAGAATGTTGTGTTTTCTTTATATTTTTCAAAATATTAGGCTTACCTAGTCGTAAAGATTAGGTGCCATCACGACACCTTACGGAAGGTTAATTTGGGTCGTGACACTCATAGAGTAAGTGATAAATATTTTTAGCAACTAAATTTCTAAATAATATATAACCACTCCCAAAACTCGGTGTCACAAGTGCATGATCATTTACTAGGGAGTTAAAATAAAATACAACATCTGTCCATAATAAAAATTAGACAGGAAAAATATAAATAACTCTGAAGGAGATTATGTTGGCTGCGGATCGTAATATAGAATGCAGCTCACCTAAGTCCCCGCATTTTAACCACACCTCTGCGCCCACAAGGCCGCTAGACATATATGTACCTGCACAATAAAATGTGCAGCAAGTGTAGCATGAGTACGTAAACAACGTGTACCCAGTAAGTATCAAGTTTAATCTCGAAGAAGTAGTGACGAAAGATCGACTTTGACACTCATTAAGGGTCAATGATATTGAAAATAGAAATATTTAAATCAACATGATTTATAGGAATGACAATAATTTTCTTAACAAGCAGAGATAATTAATTCTTTAAATACGACAATTTCCAATTTATTAATTAACTTCACAAACTGCAATTAAAATATTAAGGTATCGTGTAATTATTATTATTAGGCACGATTTCTGCCGAGGTCGTACGGCCCGATCCAGAGTGTCGTGTACACTGCCGAGGGACGTGCGACGCAATCCATAGATGCATCTATACTGTCGAGGCGTTCGGCCCGCTCCACAAGAAAGGAGAACATTTTCTTATGTATCACCGAAATGAGAGTATATTTATTAAAAGATTAATACGAGAGGATGCACAATTCGTTTAACAATTAATTAATTTATACAAAAGTTCAAGTATATGAGATTTCAATCTTTTACTATTTTCTCTAACAATTCACAATATAGTTCTAATACTTAATTAAATAAAGGATACAATTATCATAAGTAATTCATGATTTGAGTCCTAAACTACCCAGACTTTAGCATAAATAGTAGCTACGCACGGACTCTCGTCACCTCGTGCGTACGTAGCCCCACAATTAACACGCAATTAGCAACAATTATTAATTTAAATCACCTATGAGGTAAATTCCCCCTTACAAGGTTAGACAAGAGACTTACCTTATCTCAAAGTTTCACTTTCCGATCAAAATGTCACGTAAAAACCTCAATTCGATGCCGAAAAAATCCGAAACTATCCAAAAGTTATATAAAATAATTAATACATGCTCAAATATTCAAAATTAGACTATTAAATAAATTACCCTATCCAAAATGGTAATATTCCTAAAATTCACCACGGGCCCACGTGCAAGGATTCCGAAAATTTTCGGAGGAAAACGTTAACCATAATCTCAAGAACTCAAATATATAATTTCTATCCAATTCCATAACCATTTTCGTGGTTAAAATCTCATTTTTATAAAAACTTAAGTTTTTCATCTAAACCCTTGATTTTTAAGATTTACAAGTTATAATCTACCCATAATCTATGTATTTAACTCAAAGCGTGTAGGATTAACTTACCTCCAAGTTGCTAGTTGAAATCCCCTCTCAAAAAGCTTCAAAATCTCCCAAGAATGGAGAGAAATGGGCAAAAATGATTGTTTTCCCGTTCTTAAAGCTTTCTGCCAAACAGATCCTTTCACACCTGTGACTCTTAAGCCGCTTCTGCTGCTTCGCATCTGCGGAAACTGCGTCGCAAATGCAGTTTTACCTTAAGCCAACCCAGCCCGCTTCTGCGGCTTGTACATCGCATCTGCGATGCGCATCTGCGCACCTTTCGCTTTTGCGATGTCCTCCACGCATCTGCGAGCTTCGCACCTGCGGCTGACCAAGCGCATGTGCGGTTACAGCAGAAGCTGAAAGCTTCAGCTGTGGCTCCAAGGTCCAAAATTAATCCGAGCCTCATCCGGTTAACACCCGAGGCCCCCGGGGCCCCGTCCGAACATACCAACAAGTTTGAAATCATAAAACAGACTCGCTCGAACCCTCGAAACGTGTAAAACAACATCAAAACTAAGAATCATATCCCAAACCAAATTGATTCAACTTAGAATTTCCAAATTTTTCAAACTTACTCCGAACACGCAGAAACATACTTAAACTACTCGGAATGACACCAAATTTTGCGTGCAAGTCTTAAATTACCATACAGACCTACTCCAACTACCGGAATCGGATTCCGAACCCGATATCAAAAAGTTCACTCCCGATCAAACTTCCTAAAAAACCTTCAAATTTCTAACTTTCGCCAAATGATTCCGAAATGATCTACGAACTTCCAAATTAACATCCGGATGTCAACCTAAATTTATGAAATTCTTCCAAAATTCCAACTTCCACAATAGGCGTCGAAACACTCCCGGGTCATCTAAAACTAGATTCGGACATACGCCTAAGTCCAAAATCATCATACGAACCTGTTGGAACTTTCAAATCCTGATTCCGAGGTTGTTTACTCAAAAGTCAAAGTTTGTTCAATTCTTCCAACTTAAGGCTTCCAAATTTAGAATTTTCTTTCCAAATCAACTCCGAACTTCCCGAAATTTAATTCCGACCACACGTACAAGTCATAACACCTGAAATGAAGCTACTCAAGGCCCCGGACCGCTGAATGACGCCCTAGGGCTCAAAACGACCAGTCGGGTCGTTACATTCACATTAAATACTTTTAAACTATAATATATAATTATCTACTAACATGACTAAATTGATCATTTGCGTAAGTTCTCATGATGTTCTTTCATTTTGAATAATTTTTTGGCATTTAGATGATTGTTGTACTATTATGCATAAAATTTCTCTCATTAATAAATATTATTGTTCCCTCAATAAATAAATGTTTAAACTATCACGTATCATTATTAACGTGCAACGCACGTTCATAGATACCAGTTATATTAAAAGCATAGAAGTTCACACCTTTGACACTGACGAATTGTTTTTCTTTCATATTTTTTTCAAGTAAAAAGAGTAGTATTTATTTATATTCTTATTCCTTTTCTTGACACAATAAAAAAAATATCTATATTAAAAGCACTGTTAGTTTTTTCACCCTTTAAAAATAGATTTTATATGAAATAAAATTGATATTAATTAATTTTTATATTTAGAACTTTTAATAAACTACCCTTTAAAAATAGATTTTATATGAGATAAAACTGATATTAATTATTTTCTAATATTTAGAACTTTTAAATAAACTAAACTATAATTATTAAATATTTTTTTATTTGAAATAGGTAAGAAGTCCAAATATTTAGGACTATAAATGAGTACTATTATTTTCCCAGGTTTAGCTCTTGTAAAAATTGTAAAAAAATCAATGATGAAAAATGAGTAATATCAGATTATTTTTCAGGTTTAATTCTTGTAGAAGTTGTAAACATATCAACCATGACTCTATATATGAAGCAAACTTTTCATAGAGAAAAGATACAGATTTATATACGTGAAATGATGATTAATCTTTAGAAAATTATTCCTTTTTCAAAATCACCTTAAAATTTTGTTTAATATTTCCTTATTTGAATTATATTAGGATTAGTTGAATTTTATAATCAAGTGTAATTTCAATTATCTAATATAAACTTTTATGTTTGAACAATATTACATAAATTTAACTCCTTTCAAGTTATATTCCAACTATATATATATATTTGAACTATTTTCCTACCCAAATAATATTTTTCTATTTGATATTTTTTTGAAAAGAATTTGGTGAAGATTCAAAGTGGTTTTGATTAGAATTTCAGATTGAAACTCGAAGAAGAAGACATAAACAAATTGAATATGTCTGATGTAGAAACGGCATACAAAATATATACACCTAATATAATTGTATACAAGTTGTATATAAATATGTATGTAAATTATACTTTTTGAGCGAATTCTGTAGAAAACATTTATAGTTAAGTTATAGATAAATTATAGATTTTGACTGAATTTTGTATATAGTTTGTAAAAAGCTTTAGTCACTTTCTGTAAATAGAAAAACTTAGATAAACCATATAAATAAGCTTAAAATTTAGTATATATACGAAAAAGTCCTAAAGAAAACCGAGGGAATCTATAGGGGAAAAACCCGCGTTTCATATTAATTCTTGCTAGTGGAAAAATGATCCTGGAAAAAAAGGATTTAAGTAAAGTGCAAAACTTATTAGATTGTTATTATCTAAAGCCATCGAAGTCAATTGGAAACTTGAAGTCAACAAATACAATTTTTTTTGGTTTCCCATCCGATATCCGGTATCCGTATTGGAGCCCGATTATATCCGGATTCGCGCCCGGTAGGGCCCCATTTAGGGGGTAGCGCTCCCTACCAAGGATTTTTCCATACTCAAGATCTATGATTACGGGATGAACAGTCGCATCCAAGGCACCACATCAACAAAAACATAATTCTAGTGTATCGCTCCTCAAAGAAATTTGCAGGCTTAATTAGCAGCATTTCATGACTGTAGCTTTAGCAGATCTTGAGTACTATTTGCCCCGGCAGAAAAAGAAATGCGAAGTTTTGCTAGCAAACAGTCTACCAGACACAACGAATATCCACAAGGAAATAATTACCAGAAAATTTAAGCTAAAAGTAGAAAATAGAGTTAAAAAGATTCGGTCTTTCAGAGACTAGTGGGATTTGATCAATTTATAGTGTTAAAGCAAACATGTCATTGAAAATTTAATGTAGGCTATTACAGTACTAATAACTTTAAAGGAGTCTTCGTGATTGACAAGCCTCTCGCTTTAAAGACCAAATTGGTTAAATGAAGAAGTTCAAAGAGAAAGGATACATGCTCAAGTTCACCAAGCTAACAAACGTTCTTATCTATTAATTAGTGTAGTTGTTCATGCTTCTAACAAGTGATGATCTCAAGACGAGAGTGGTAGGCTGGTAGCATAGCAGTCAAGAAGATCGTCGTTGGAAGCAAGTGAAACTACATTCAGACAGGCTGGGAGACACTGATTTACATGTGGTTTTATTACTATTAATATTTTGTATTCAAAACTAGAAAATCAGAAACGTTAATTTAAGAAAACAAAACAGAAAATTCCGAGCCTACAAGTTTCTTGTGTGTCTTTAAGGAATTTAATCTCCTCATAGCTGCCCAAAGTTTCAGATTAATTTCTCCCGGGTTATGTAAAATATTGTTACGGCTATTTATGGAAATGACAACAATTTCTTTAAGCTATTGCAACGGTTCAGCGCCCGTTCCACCATCTCGCGTGCCAATAGAGCTTAAGGAACGATTCTTGCAACGGTTCATATAACCGTTGCTATAAAATGGTCTATCGCAACGGTTTTTCCTCTCCCCTATTGGAACGACTATTCGTATGAACTGCAACGGTTAAAATCTGTTACCATAACATTTAATGCAACGGTTCATAACCGTTACCATAGCGTGTACTGCAACGGTTATGTAAGATATTGTTACGGCTATTTATGGAAATGACAACAGTTTCTTTAAGCTATTGCAACGATGCAGCGCCCGTTCCACCAGCTCGCGTGCCAATAGAGCTTAAGGAACGATTCTTGCAACAGTTCATATAACCGTTGCTATAAAATGGTCTATCGCAGCGGTTTTTCCTCTCCCCTATTGGAACGACTATTCGTATCAACTGCAGCGGTTAAAATCTGTTACCATAACATTTAATGCAACGGTTCATAACCGTTACCATAGCGTGTACTGCAACGGTTATGTAAGGTATTGTTATGGCTATTTATGGAAATGACAACACTTTCTTAAAGCTATTACAACGGTTCAGCGCCCGTTCTACCAGCTCGCGTGCCAATAGAGCTTAAGGAACGATTCTTGCAACGGTTCATATAACTATTGCTATAAAATGGTCTATCACAATGGTTTTTCCTCTCCCCTATTAGAACGACTATTCGTATCAACTGCAATGGTTAAAATCCGTTACCATAATATTTAATGCAACAGTTCATAACTGTTACCATAGCGTGTACTGCAACGGTTATGTAAGGTATTGTTACGGCTATTTATGAAAATGACAACAGTTTCTTAGAGCTATTACAACGGTTCAGCGCCCGTTCTACCAGCTCGCGTGCCAATAGAGCTTAAGGAATGATTCTTGCAACGGTTCATATAAACGTTGCTATAAAATGGTCTATCGCAACGGTTTTTTCTCTCCCCTATTAGAATGACTATTCGTATCAACTATAATGGTTAAAATCCGTTACCATAACATTTAATGCAACAGTTCATAACCGTTACCATAGCGTGTACGTTATGTAAGGTATTGTTACGGCTATTTATGGAAATGACAACAGTTTCTTTAAGCTATTACAACGGTTCAGCGCCCGTTCCACCAGCTCGCGTGCCAATAGAGCTTAAGGAATGATTCGTACAACAGTTCATATAATCGTTGCTATACAATGGTCTATCGCAACGGTTTTTCCTCTCCCCTATTGGAACGACTATTCGTATCAATTACAACAGTTAAAATCCGTTACCATAACATTTAATGCAACAGTTCATAACCATTACCATAGCGTGTACGTTATGTAAGGTATTGTTACGGCTATTTATGGAAATGACAACAGTTTCTTTAAGCTATTACAACGGTTTAGCGCCCGTTCCACCAGCTCGCGTGCCAATAGAGCTTAAGGAACGATTCTTGCAACGGTTCATATAACCGTTGCTATAAAATGGTCTATCGCAACGGTTTTTTCTCTCCCCTATTAGAACGACTATTCGTATCAACTACAATGGTTAAAATCCGTTACCATAACATTTAATGCAACAGTTCATAACCGTTAGCATAGCGTGTACGTTATGTAAGGTATTGTTACGGCTATTTATGAAAATGACAACAGTTTCTTTAAGCTATTACAACGGTTTAGCGCCCGTTCCACCAGCTCACGTGCCAATAGAGCTTAAGGAACGATTCTTGCAACGGTTCATATAACCGTTGCTATAAAATGGTCTATCACAACGGTTTTTCCTCTCCCCTATTGGAACGACTATTCGTATCAACTGCAACGGTTAAAATCCGTCACCATAACATTTAATGAAACGGTTCATAACCGTTCATTAACGGACTCCTAAGCATCAATCAATTGAGAAATAGTTGAGTTGCTCCCCACACCTCCCTTCTTCACCACACACTTACACACTTCCAGGGTAGTCATGTTGAACATGTGCTTTCTAGTCCCCACATACGCTTTTCCCAATGGAGCCTCAAAGTTCTCAAAGACCTTGGTAAGGAGGAATCCGTAAGGAAGACCATGATTACCATCCTTAAAGTCTTCCATCTTCAGTATGTATTCAATCATGATGCCAGGAAGACTAATAGATTAGAAGGAAGCCGGTGCTTCTAGGAGAACCAGGTCCGCAATTGAGGTGATAGATATTCTCTCAGCCCTAGGCAGTATCACCTTGTTCTTCAGCTCAAACAATAGCTGGTATTATTGCTGAAGAGCTTTCTTGTACACTTTTTCCCTCGACCAAACTACTTGCTTCTTGATGATCAACTTTTTAAAATCAGGGAACCAATTCCCTCCACAGTTTTCAACCCATCAGTGGGTACATCAAAGATCTCTCCAAGTGTTTCCTCATTCATAATAAAGTCTTTTCCATACATCTTCAGATAGAGTGTGTCCCTATCTACCACGAACAGTCCAACATAAAAGCTTATTACTTCATCTTCATACACCTTTGGACTATGGATTTCAAAAAGATGGGTCCACTTTTGGAATTCAACAATTTTCACAAGTTGTCTCATTCTTAGTTGTTCATTTATCTCAGTTTCAAGCACATTACCCCACAATACTTTTTCTTTTTTAGGTTGGCCCTTCTTTCTAACTTAGATAACTCTACCATTGCCCTTTTGGAGGAACTAGGTTCCTCATTGGTACTCTGCCTCTTCCTCAGAGGCTTCTTCTTCTCCACTTTCTATTTTTCCACTCATTCTTCCTCCTCCGCTCCATTTATCAAAAGCTCCCGAAGAGCTAATTGTTTGTCTAGAAGGCACATGACACAAGTAGTGCCTGAATAATTATCACGACCCAAAACTCAATATGTCATGATGGCGCCTATCACAGTACTAGGCAAGTCGACAATCATAAATAACTACGCATTTTTAAATTGAAAACAAGATGAAACAGGTTTAACAGTAATAACTCTCATAAATAGCCGATAAGAAATACTACGACTCAAATACAACATTCCCAAAATTCGGATGTCACTAAGTACATGAACATCTAAATGACAATACAATCTAACTGCTAAAACAAATGTATGGAAAGATAGAACAATGCAAATAAAATGAAAAGAAGGAGAATCGAGATCTACGGACGCCAAGGCAGCTACCTCAATAGTCTCCAAATAGATGAAGCGCCAAATCTAGCAACTGTCGTGCCTAGAAGTACCTAGATTTGCACACGAAGTGTAGAGTATAGTATGAGTACAACCAACCCAATGTACTCAATAAGTAATAGGACTAACCTTGGGCTGAAAGCAGTGACGTGCTCAGATAGGTGCGGTCCAATTCCATATAATAAGAATAATAACTCAGAGAGGAATCTAATAATCAGTTTATAGGTAGTACAGAAATAAAGACATGTTTTCTAGTTTTTTTAACAGTTTGAGGACAACACATATAGAATATGCCAAGTATGACTAATATGAGGAATGTCACATCTCGGTATCTACATGTCAAGTATGCATGTCAACTGTAATACAACAGAGAGATCAAGTCATATACATACTCTCGGTGTATCCAATATCACTTAGCATGCTCAATCACTCAGTACTCCCAGTCACACAGCACTCTCAGTCACTCAGTCACTCAACACTCTCAATCACTCGGCACTCGCACTTAGTAGGTACATGCGCTGACTATTGGTATGTCAACCTCCATAGGGGCGTATCCTGCTCAAGCGCTAATATAAGCTAATCATGGCATGAATCAATAAAGCCTGCTGTGGCGTGCAACCCGATCCCATAAATATCATTCACAATTAGGCCCTCGGCCTCACTCAACCCTCAATCTCTCCGGTTACTTATGCTCACAAATCTCATGACAATAAGCCCAAACAATAATAATATGACATAATAATAAATGGAAACAGAGACTGAGATATGATGTGCAAATGATAGATGTGACTGAGTACATAATTGCAATTTAAGCAAATAATCAACAATAGAAGTGACCTCCGTTGGTCCTAACAGAACAAGCATATAGTCTAAGCATGGTTTCTAACATAGGTTGTAGCCTAATTACTCTAACAAGTAGGAGTTTCATGAATAGCAACAAGGTTTGATAACTATACAGTACCACGGGATCAACCGAGTCACAATTACCACGGTGCACGCCCACACGCCTGTCACCTAGAATGTGCGTCACCTCAACACCAACCATATAACACATATTTCCGGGATTTATTCCCTCAGAATCATGTTTAGAAGTGTTACTTACCTCAAACTGCGTAAATCCCTACTCCAACAAGCCCTTGCCTCGCGAGTCAGCCTCCGAACGACTTAAATCTAGTCACAAACAACTTAATACAATCAACACAAACCATATGAATCGATTCCATATGATAAAGCTAGGTTCTTTAACAAAAGTCAAAAAGTCAATCCAAAAAGTCAATCCCGGACCCACGTCTCGGAATCCGACAAAATTAATAAAATTCGAACACACATTAAACATCGAGTCCAATCATAGCAAAATTACTTAATTCCGATCACAACTCGACCTTCAAATTCTCAAATTAAGTCTATGAGGTTTCTACAAATTTTCCCAATTTTTTCAACCCAAAATACTAATTAAATGATAAAAACAATGATAGATTCATATATATTAACCAAATATGAGTTAGAATCACTTACTCTAATTAACTCCTTGAAAATATCTTTAAGAATCGCCCAAATCCAAGGTCTCTAGCTCAAAATATGAGAAATGGGTTCAAATCCTCGATTTTGATATTTTAATGGTCCGCCTAGTGATTACACATCGCGATCGCGAAATTTCCCATTGGAACGACTATTCGTGTTAACTGCAACGATTAAAATCCGTTACCATAACATTTAATGCAACGGTTCATAACCGTTACCATAACGTGTACTGCAACGGTTATGTAAGGTATTATTACGACTATTTATGGAAATGACAACAGTTTCTTTAAGCTATTGCAACGGTTCAGCGCCTGTTCTACCAGCTCGCGTGCCAATAGAGCTTAAGGAACGATTCTTGCAACGGTTCATATAACCGTTGCTATAAAATGGTCTATCGCAACGGTTTTTCCTCTCCCTATTGGAACGACTATTCGTATCAACTGCAACGGTTAAAATCCGTTACCATAACATTTAATGCAACGGTTCATAACCGTTACCATAGCGTGTACTGCAACGGTTATGTAAGGTATTGTTACGGCTATTTATGGAAATGACAACCATTTCTTTAAGCTATTGCAATGGTTCTGGTGGGCTATTGTAACCGTTTAATTGAAACAAACATATTGCCCCTGTTGTAAATAAATATTTACATATAAAATAAATTATAAAACACAAAAACTTATATAAATAACAAAATGAAACTATTCATAATCTAAATTGTCCAACAAGCTAATAATATCCATAAGAGTGAAATGTTCTACCCCAAGTACATAACTCTTACATTTCAAGAGTTAAAAGTAAGTTTCAAATGTTAATAACAAACATTTCTAGATCTTCACTGTCTCCGTCTTCCATTTCTTCATCTACTCCACCTACAAAAGAGTATAAATAAAGTCATTATCCTTCAAGAGAATCAGGTCTAAACATTCTCTTAGTCCAAAAAACCAAGGGAGTGCATCAAACAAGAATTTGAAGGGTGTTTCACTTACCTAAAGATACGAATATGTGACAGTTTATAAAATATTGTGCATTATGCATGAAAATATTCAAAGAAAAGCTAGTTATCAAACATGTAAAACATTAGTTCTTATAGTCATGTATCACGTCCCTAGACTAGATCAATTGACTCCCTAGAAGTTGATTCACAGGCTATGCTGTAAAGAACGTAAATGAAATTCACTGCTCGAAGGTTTTGATATCAAACCCCACTGAACACACAGATTAGTTGGTAACAGTGAAAAATGTAACAGGGACAACATAAAAAAGAGGAGGAGAAGAAGAAAGAGAAGAGGTATAACATTTGGTACGGACATACCTTGATTGTTACAAACATATGGACGATTGTGGACATTTTCTGCAAATAAATGAGTCAACCAAATAGCTCTTAAGACCAGAATCACAATACGGAGCTATTCCCAGGCTCGGAATCCCAAACGAACATCGATAACATTCAACTCTATTAATAATTAAAGGGTATATAAATAAACAACAAGATCAAAGGATTAGTCAACAAAATACAAAGTTTCTTATTTCTTCAACAATGTTACCAGAAAAGTGATGCCCAACTAATGCTTCAACAATGTGACAGCCAATCAGTTGTATATCATAAGGAGAAATCAAGGTGGATTATATCAGTTCCCCACCAGTATGATCACACAGCGTGTTCTGCTTGAGCTACAAAGTTGAATTTTTTTTAAAACAATGTATAAGTATACTAAGTTTGTACTCATGGAGAGAAACTCGAGCATTATCATGTGACTAACTGCATTTTACATCCTTTGCCAACATGTGAAGGAGACATTTTAGTTTTCCAATTAAGCATACTCTTTGATTATGGGCTTTGTGGCTAGTGTGTCTGTTCACCGATAGTTAGCAGAGTTGATGTGATTTCATCCTTCTCTAATACCTTATATCATGCAAGTTTATACTTGTAAACATTTGATGTTAAGTAGTGGAATCTCAAGCAGGGAAACTTGAAAACATTTTCATTTGTGTGTTCACTGTTTCTATTTGTTCAAATTTTGTTTGTACTAGTAGAAAAAAAATTATTTTTGGCTGAATACAGTCCAGGTTAACATGTGAGAGGCCATGTACCCGCACACAACCAGATTTGGATCTGAAACCAACTGTATTTCAAAATCCTTTTCCAACCGCTAAGACATAAATTTCAGCTTTTCTTAGCCCAGAAACAGTGAAGAATGTTAGAAGTATGGCTAGCTATTTGGAAAACTAAAATTGCGCTAAATTATTACCATTACCGGATCGGAGTTCCGATATCTAAGAAGATCCTTAAAGTGATACTCCGGAACATCTACCGGCCTATTCTCCATTCGATGCTAGTCATTCTCATAGGCTTTAAAGTGGTTTTTCTTCAACTGATTCTTATACTTTCTCCAAGGAGTACGAATTGATTCAAAAGCCCATATTTTCGCATCATCAGGAATATCATATTTTTTCTAAAAAATTAGTGCAATTAGGTTAGTATAAAACCTACTTACCTTTATCTCTTTTACTGTTTGTAGCAAATCGAAAACTCTAAAGGAACAATCCTAATCTCATATGTTGTAGAAATCTATATAAGTTTCTTAATACTCAAAAAGAATAATTTTTTTTTGATGTATAGGGACAGTAATCTTGACTATTAGATTGACATTAACAGTAATTTTCTAATCATTTTCCTGGTCATGCTTTTCCTTTAGAAACTTACTGAATGATCACTTCACGAAAAATTATCACACGACTTGAGCGCAAAGCTCCAAACTTGGTTGCTAATTAAGACAAACCAATCATAGCTAGTAAATAGGCATAATTTGACATGTTTGATTGCAGCTACACCTAGCATGAAGCAATGATACTTCTTTCTATAGTCGACAATTGTTAAGGCTGCACGATCGAGCGAATGAATAATTATTTTCTCATATGATTTTGGGCAATTCTCATCTCATGAAATAAATTTTGGATTTGAGTGAGGTAGTACAACTAGTTTAATTTTTTAAGCATTTACCTTAATACTGAATTTAAGACTTTCAGAACCATATCATGAGCCATAACACTCTCGAGCATTCGAAAACTCAGGAGTTGACACTCTAAAGTTAGAGCAGATTTACCAACTCGACAAACTAGTAATGAACGATAAGAAATTTTCATAGATTACACCCTGCCAGAATGGCATCTAAATTCTACTCAAAGACCTTATGAAGCATAGTTTATGCCAATTGATAGCATAAATTCATATACTAATGTTTAGAGTCAATTTCTGGAAAAATCCAAATATAGAGTGAATGCAATACAGAAAAATAGACTAAGATAAGAGTGTCAATAATTTCAAGATGTCTAAAGCAAACATAACTAAAAGATTGACCTTTTTGAAAAGTCATCTTTGGCAGATTATCTACAGGAACATTAGTTCTAAAAATTTAGACTCACACTAGCCACACCCTAACGAAAATAAAACCCTAACAATTGGGGTTCAAAAAATCAACAGAAAGCAAGATATTAAATACACTACCACACCCTAAATATTATAGTAAAAAAGAATGATTAAAGAAGAAAATACCCAAATTGAAAAAGAAAAACTTACAGCTAAAATCAGTTTCTCACGGAGTGCCTTTTGCGTTGAAGATTTTTTGCTATAAAAATCACCGACTGCCGAGTTCGTGGGTTGAATAAGACGATGCTGAGCAGATAGCCTGAATGTTAGCAAAACGGACATAGATCTTCTGGAGATCTCTCACAGGACAACTGGATTTGAGAGATTTCAAAGAGTGAAATTAAAAGGGAAAAATGGGTCTGAGGGATTAGAGTGATTTGGGAAAAACCGAAAACGTAATTGGAGATAAGGGAAAAGTGAAAAGGGTTCAGATTTGGGGAAAATGTGACTGGAGCTAGAGTGAAATGAAAAGAGGAAAATGGGTACCAGGGATTAGAGTAATTGGGGGAATACTTGATTGGAGCTAAAGGAAAAGTGAAAAGGGTTCAGTTTTAGGGAAAACGTAAGTGGAGCTAGGCCACATCTACTTTTATTTAGAAAATAAATAAAAATTGTGGGTTTTGACTATCTATTACATATTAAAAATAAAATAAAAAAGGTAAAGAGGTTTAAAGAAAGAGTACTTGATCTGGCGGGCTAAGCGAAAAAATTTAGGAGGGAACAATAACCGTTCCTATAAATATTTTTTGGAAAAAACCGTAGCCACTGATAGATATATTGTAACAGTTATAGAAACCGTGGCTATAAAAAAACGTACAGCAACGGTTATTATACAATGGCAACGGTTGGTTGCTAAAGTGTACTAATAGCATCCAAAACCTTTGGTAACGGTTAAAACTGTCGCTATAGAGATCTGTGGCAACGGTTATGTAATTGCTGAAACGTCCGTTGCCATAGGCTCATTTTCTGGTAGTGACAATTACTTTAAAAAAATAAAACAGAAAATTTCGAGCTCACAAGTTTCTTGTGTGCCTTTAAGGAATTTAATCCCCTCATAGTTGCCAAAGATTTCAGATTAATTCCTCACATGATAGAACGGAGTAACTATTCTGTGATAACTACACTTCAAATCCCAGAATTTCGGTGAACTCAAATGGCGGAGCAAATCACACAAAATGCTTACGCTTTTGCGTTGAAAAATAATGCATAATCCAGAAGATAGAGGGGAGAGATTTTAAGATTTCGATGGAGGAAAATGCGGCTAAGCCTCTCTATTTATAGCCAACGAAGTTGAGTCTCAACAGGTGCAAAGGTGTTTGTTCGTTGATAAGGTGTCTATTCCGCAAAAATTATTTGAATTTCTGTTGAATGGAATGTTTGATCGCGAATTCGACCGTTGGAAAATAATTCCGTGAATTTCCAAATTCATATTTTTTTTTTGCGTAAAAATATTAGAAAAGAAAATAGTAAATGACGGAAAAGGAAATTAAATTTGGTCCAAAAAATTATCAATCAATCCGAATCCGAAGCCGAAGCTTCCATATAGAAGCACAAAAATTTTTCCTTTGTAAAATGAACTAATTCAAAATTTCATTTCCCTCCATTTCTTTTCCCACCATTTTTCCATTCACACCTCTCTTGTTTTAATTAACAAAACCTAACAATTACCCGTTCGAACTACGTTTCCATTTACACACATAGAATTTGTTAAGCAAATACATTCTAAGTCCAGTTGGGAAGCCATTATCCATGAATGCTACAACTGATTGCAGAACTCAACCTAGCATGGCTGAAGACAGAGTTGAGGTTGGACTGACTACTAAACCTCAACTAGATATAGTCTGGTGAGAGTTCGAGGATGAATCAAATCATTTGAAGGGATCTACACGTTAAAGATCTAATTAAAGCTGCACTCTTTTTTTACTTAGTCAACTGGTACAAGTTCAAGAGCATATTTCAACAAAAGAAAAACTATTGCAAGTGGATAATTTAATTGTTCGAGCTGCTTCTTTTCCCCCCTTTATCAGTGCCACAATTTTGAGCAATTTTCATCAAGACAGACTTCGCATACTGTAGATATAACACCGAGAGGAAATGAATTATCTTTTACAGATTACTTAAATACAGATGAAGAATTCATTTCACAAAACTATGCGCTATTGCTAGGTTTGCGGATATGTCTCTAATATTTTTGAAGAGAGACCGAAAGAATATGACCAAGAATCACAAAATGAATAATTGCATCAAGCTAGAAAAATTGGCCTGGGCTGTTTCACATTTTTATTTAGTTACATCATACACTTCACTTTCTTCATTGGTTTTATTTCATTTTATTTTTTAAACATCACTCTTTGTAATATCATTATTGAGTATGATACAAACTCTGTGATGATTACATAATTTTATTTTGTTCTTAGTTTTTTGCATGCTTGTTGAGCGATAGTACTTCTCGTCCCTCACTAGAATTAGCAAGGTAAAGTTTGGTCCTCTTTATATTGTACTTCATTTGAGTTTTTTGTTAGTAAAAGTTCACATACGGTAAATACATGGGTGTGCAAAAAACAAAAATAGGAAAAGGAAAAGGACTGAATTCACCTCTCTACTATTTGTAATGCTCAATTTTATCTTTCGTTATATTATTGAGATAGAAAAGTCCATGACGTTACCTCAGTTGTCCAAAAATGAATAAATAACACTATAATATATTTAACCCTTTATATGAACGGGCACCAAATATGAAAAAACGATGTGACAATTTTTCTACAACTTAATCATCTTGTCCGATTATTCAATATTACCTCTTTGCCATTTGATTTGGAGCAATTTTACTCTGTGATTAATTAATTAAGCTTAAGAGGAGAGTTAGAGATAATACCGTTCTATTAAATTTTCCCGCGCATAGGGAAACACCTAATTGAATTTACAAAGTATCCTTAATTGTTGAATTCAAAAATATTCAAAAGATATGTTTTTATCAAGACCATCAACTTATTTTTTTTTTGTCTAAAATGCTGTAAAAATAAAAATAAATAGGCATGATAGCACAACAACAAAAAGTGTAAAGCAAACGTGTTCAGACTCAAACTGAAGAAATCTGTAAACTAAATACTTTTTAAATAACTAGTTTAGAGTACGTGCGTTGTATGTGTTCCTGCGTCAATAAATAAAATATTGTACATAAAAAAATAATTTATGTATGATAGTAATTGAATTCTGGGTATGATAGAAACTAAGGGTCCACCAAACAGTATAGAGAACCAGGTTCTCTATCAGTTCCACAGTAAACAAGCACTAAATAAATAACACATAATATTTACGTGGAAAACTCCTTGCTCAAGGTATTAAAAATCACGACCTACCCCAGTAGGATTTCAACTTCACTAAACTAAGCAAACTTCATATTATAACCTATTGCAATCTAGGAATCAAACTTTTAATCTCTCACCCCTTACAATAACTATTGTAAGCCTTTGCAATAACTCTATTATAAAGCAACACTATTGACTAACTCTAGTCAAACAACAAAAATAATAATGATTAAATGTTATCATACGAAATACTTCTAAAAAGCCGTGTAGGAATACAAGTAAAAAAAGAAGAAGACAAAGACACAACAAACTTAAAGATTCAAGACATCTTCAGTGTTGGGATCCGGTCCTTGATTTGTAGCAGCTTTATTCTTGAGTGCACCTGGAGGAAACACTAGCGGCTCTCACTTAAATGATAGGGTTTTTCAGATTCTCAACCCTTGTATAATGTTGTTTCTATATGAGAGAGCATGTGTGAAGAGACAGAGACATTTCAGCTTTTGATTTGGCCTCTAGCGGCAGCGGCTCTGTCGCTGCTCTGCTACCAGTTGGTACAGGGAAACAACTTTTACAACTGTAGAGTTGACTGTACGACAGTTGAAAGAACTAATCCCATCTGTTCCTTTATCTGTTCCCTTTTCTGGTTTCTCAATATTTTGAACAAACAACTTAGCATGTCCACTAGACGCAATGGAACTCATTTGTATCAGGTTCCTATTTGGTTGCTCAACAAAGTTTGACAATCATCAAAACCATAATCACATAACTTATCAATTTATCCTTTTTTGATAATGATAAACTCTGAGTTGATATTTTCATCGACAACCAGATTCTCCGCATGTTCCCCGTACGTATCAGACGCCTTCCCCTTGAGAACCAGATTCTTGTTACCCCCTCAATTATCTTCCCCCTTTTGGAATCATTGAAAAGAAGATATAATAAGCACATGCAAAAATAAGTCCAACAACATTAACTCATGCCACTTGTGTGCACACAACATGGCTAAAAACAGAACACAAGAGATTAACATTGCACAAAATAGATAGTCATGCCCACTAAGTTAGGATAAAAACATAGGAACAATAGTAACAATCACACATATATTACAAATTAACCACTAAAGTACCGCAATCATTAATTAGTAAAAACAAAAAGGAGGATAGGAGTAGAGTAGTATAGGAAGGGTTTCAAAAGCAATGGACATTGGATATGGGATAGCAAAAATTAGGGAGAAAGATCCTTGATGAGACGATCCACTCTTTCATTTTTGATTATCGATCAACTGCTCATTCATGTTCTCAACTTGTTTCCTCAACTCAGCATTCTCAGCCTTCAAATTGGAAATCTCTTCTCCTGGGAGCTGTTGGAACTTTGAACCAGGTTCTTTGCTGGCCTGAGTAATCTTGGAGTGCAAAATAACATTTTGAGCTTTAAGGCGCTTGGTCTCTTCATTAACGGACTCCTAAGCATCAATCAATTGAGAAATAGTTGAGTTGCTCCCCACACCTCCCTTCTTCACCACACACTTACACACTTCCAGGGTACTCATGGTGAACATCTGCTTTCTAGTCCCCACATACGCTTTTCCCAATGGAACCTCAAAGTTCTCAAAGACCTTGGTAAGGAGGAATCCGTAAGGAAGACCATGATTACCATCCTTAAAGTCTGCCACCTTCAGTATGTATTCAATCATGATGCCAGGAAGACTAATAGATTATAAGGATACCGGTGCTTCTAGGAGAACCAGGTCCGCAATTGAGGTGATAGATATTCTCTCAGCCCTAGGCAGTATCACCTTGTTCACCAGCTCAAACAATAGCTGGTATTCTTGCTGAAGAGCTTTCTTGTACACTCTTTCCCTCGACCAAACTACTTGCTTCTTGATGATCAACTTCTTAAAATCAGGGAACCAGTTCCCTCCACAGTTTTCAACCCATCAGTGGGTACATCAAAGATCTCTCCAAGTGTTTCCTCATTCATAATAAAGTATTTTCCATACATCTTCAGATAGAGTGTGTCCCTATCTACCATGAACAGTCCAACATAAAAGCTTATTACTTCATCTTCATACACCTTTGGACTATGGATTTCAAAAAGATGGGTCCAGTTTTGGAATTCAACAATTTTCACAAGTTGTCTCATTCTTAGTTGTTCATTTATCTCAGTTTCAAGCACATTACCCCACAATACTTTTTCTCTTTTAGGTTGGCCCTTCTTTCTAACTTAGATAACTCTACCATTGCCCTTTTGGAGGAACTAGGTTCCTCATTGGTACTCTACCTCTTCCTCAGAGGCTTCTTCTTATCCACTTTCTATTTTTCCACTCATTATTCCTCCTCCACTCCATTTATCAAAAGCTCCCGAATAGCTAATTGTTTGTCTAGAAGGCACATGACACAAGTAGTGCCTGAATAATTATCACGACCCAAAACTCAATATGTCATGATGGAGCCTTTCACAGTACTAGGCAAGTCGACAATCATAAATAACTACGCATTTTTAAATTGAAAATAAGATGAAACAGGTTTAACAGTAATAACTCTCATAAATAGCCGATAAGAAATACTGAGACTCAAATACAACATTTCCCAAATCCGGGTGTCACTAAGTACATGAACATCTAAATGACAATACAATCTAACTGCTAAAATAACTGTATAGAAAGATAGAACAATGCTAATAAAATGAAAAGAAGGAGAGTCGAGGTCTACGGACGCCAAGGCAGCTACCTCAATAGTCTCCAAATAGATGAAGCACCAAATCTAGCAACCGTCGTGCCTAGAAGTACCTAGATTTGCACACGAAGTGTAGAGTGTAGTATGAGTACAACCAACCCAATGTACTCAATAAGTAATAGGACTAAACTTGGGCTGAAAGCAGTGACGTGCTCAGATAGGTGCGGTCCAATTCCATATAATAAGAATAATAACTCAGAGAGGAATCTAATAATCAGTTTATAGGTAGTACAGAAATGAAGACATGTTTTCTAGTTTTTTAACAGTTTGAGGACAACACATATAGAATATGCCAAGTATGACTAATATGAGGAATGTCACATCTCGGTATCTACATGTCAAGTATGCATGTCAACTGTAATACAACAGAGGAATCAAGTCATATACATACTCTCGGTGTATCCAATATCACTTAGCATGCTCAATCACTCAGTACTCCCAGTCACACAACACTCTCAGTCACTCAGCACTCTCAATCACTCGGCACTCGCACTTAGTAGGTACATGCGCTGACTATTGGTATGTCAACCTCCGAAGGGGCGTATCCTGCTCAAGCGCTAATATAAGCCAATCATAGCATGAATCAATAAAGCCTGCTACGGCGTGCAACCCGATCCCATAAATATCATTCACAATTAGGCCCTCGGCCTCACTCAACCCTCAATCTCTCCGGTTACTCATGCTTACAAATCTCATAACAATCAGCCCAAACAATAATAATATGACGTAATAATAAATGGAAATAGAGACTGAGATATGATGTGCAAATGATAGATGTGACTGAGTACATAATTGCAATTTAAGCAAATAATCAACAATAGAAGTGACCTCCGTTGGTCCTAACAGAACAATAATATTTGATTATGGACAAAAAATTGAAGGCTCCCGAAGAGCTTATATGCAAATTTGTGTGGGGGAAATCCCCTAAGGATTTGGTACTATTGTGATATTTATGTGATATGTGAGGGCCGTGTACGCGAGGTGACGAGCGCATACACAAGCTAACTATTGTAAAATCCATTTTTTACTGAGTAGTAACCTATTACATCTTAATTGAGTTACACCAGCATATGTAGTTATCCTGTTTAGCCTAATATCGCATGTTTACGTGTCTTAAATACTTATTTGAAATATGTGCAGCATGCTTAGTTGAATTTCCTGTTTTCTTTGAATTGTATCAGTCTTAAACTGTAGAGTTCTTGTTGTTAATTATTGTTTCCATCAGTTTCGAGCTGTGTGTTTACTTTTGGGACTACGAGGCGGTACCTCGAGAGATCCTCCTGCACATTTACTTTTGGGACTACGAGGAGGTACCTCAGGAGATCCCACTGCCCATTTACTTTTGGGACTACGAGACGGTATCTCAGGAGTGCTCTTGTTGTTTATCTCTATGTGTTGTGTTGTTTCTTGCTGTAAAAATTCTCCTTGTTAGATTCTCAGTCTTTTCATATTATTATATCCTTGTCTTACTTATTATATACAAGTAGGACCCCGACCTGACCTCGTCACTACTCTGAGGTTAGGCTTGACACTTACTGAGTACCGTTGTGGTGTACTCATACTACTCTTCTGCACATGTTTTGTGAGCAGATCCAGGTACCACCTACCAACCCCACTATTAGTCGAGCATACTTGTTGCTGTTTCGGAGACTTCAAGGTATATCTACCAGTATCTGCATACCTCGGAGTCCCCCTTTTTTCCCTTTATGTTGTTTCTTCTTTATTTTCCGAGATATGTGTAACGACCTCACTTGTCATTTTGAGAATTAGCATTCCGTTCGGTGGCTTAAGGTCTCGATCAGCTTTGAAATGTGTATTATGACTTACGAGGGTGGTCAATTTTGGTTTTCGGATGATTCAGGATTTAATTGAAAGAACACTTGTTATTTTGGAAGATTAAGTTGAAATAATTGATCGGATGGTGAATTATGTGTAAACGATCCCAAAATCGAATTCTGATGGTTCCAATAGCTATATATGGCGATTTCGGACTTAGGAGTATATCCGGATATTTATTTTGAGGTCTGTAGCTAAATTAGGCTTGAAAAGGCGAAAATAAGAAGTTTAAGTTTGGAAGTTTGATCGGAGAGTTGACTTTTTGATATCGGAGTCAGAATCCAGTTCTGAAAATTTACATAGCTCCAATATGTCATTTATGACTTCTGTGCAAAATTTAAGGTTAATCAGACGTGATTTGTTAGGTTTTGACGTCGTTTGTAGAAGTTGTAAATTTCAAAGTTCATTACCTTTGAACCTGTGTGTAATTCGTGTTTTTGATGTTGTTTGAGGTGATTTGAGGGTTCGCCCAAATTCGTATGGTATTTTAGGACTTGATGGTATCTTTGGTTGAGGTCCCGGGGGCCTCCGGTGAGTTTCGGGGTGAGTTTTGAGCGAGTCCTGGCATTTCGGCACTCTGATGTTGTTCTGTAACGTTGGAAGTGCGGACCACACAATTTCATGTGCTGAGGCACATTTTTGAGTGCTGTATCAGATGAAAAAGTGCTGCAGTAGACAAAAATGTGCGGACCGCAGGAAAAATACGGGCCGCACAATTTTGTCTGCGGCCGCACTTTAGGGTGTTCTGCAGGTTCGTTGGTCCGACTTCGGAAGCTTATATCCTTTGATACACAAGGAATTGGGAGATGATTCAAAAAAAAATGTTGTAGTCCTTCATGTCTAAGTTCCAGAAAGGTAAAGAAATCATCATTTGGACATCTTTAGAGAAGGTTATGGCCAATTTACTAAAGCCTAGTAGTGGAGAGCTGTGAAGTGCGGCCGCACAATGTTTTTGTGCGACCGCAGAACTTTGAAATGTGCGGCCGCACTTTGAAATGTGCGGACCGCACATTGAGAGGTCATCGAGTGTACTATATAACCTAGTCCTAGGGTATTATTTCATTTCTGGGACCTAGAGAGCTCGGTTTGTGACGATGTTTCGTGGGAATTTCAAAAAATTCATCGGGATAAGTGATTTTAACTCAGATTTGGTTAACATACATGAATATATTAATGTTTTCATCATTTAATCAGTATTTTGAAATGGAAATTTGGGAGAATTTGTAGAAATTTCATAAAATGAATAGAGTCAGATTTGAGTGAAATTAGTATGGTTGAACTCATAATTGAATGGGTTGTCAAATTTTGTGAGTTTTGTCGGATTCCGAGATGTGGGCTCCACAGGAAATATTTGGAGTGTAATTTCAGATTTTGTAGAAAAATATTAGTATTTTAATATGGAATTAATTCCTATAATTGTGTGGATTGAATCAAATTAATCGTGACTAGATACGAGGCTTTCAGAGACTAATTCTCGAGGCAAGGGCATATCAGAGTGAGAAATTACACAGTTTGAGGTAAGTAACACTTCTAAACTTAGTTCTAAGGGTATGAATCCCCGAATTGGTGCTATATAAATTGTTTGGAAGTGACGCACACGATAGTTGACGAGCGTGTGGACGTGCACCATTGAAGTTGTGACTTGAATAAATTCTGTGGAGTTGAAAAATTAAAGAATCATATTATTATTTGAACATTTCCCACGTGTTAGAGAATTGAGCTGAGGCTCTTATTAAAGATCATGTTTAGTCTACGTGCCGATATTTTGGGGCCCATGGGGTCGTGTTGCTGTTAAATTAATTATTTTAAAATATATATTTCATACTCAGTCATGCTCATCCATTGTGAGGATATGTATGGGATCGGGGCTGCCCGCCTGCAGCAGGTCATATTGACTTTATATATATTATTATTATTTTGGAATCGGGTTGCATGCCGCATCATGCCTCATTGGATTTATTATTATATAGATCGAGGTTGCCCGCCTACAACAGGCCTTATTTGCTTTATTATTATATGGATCAGGGCTGCCTGTTTGCAGCAGGCCTTATATGCTTATTTATTATACGGATCGGAACTGCCCTCCTGCAGTAGGCCATATTGGCTTTATATTATGCTTGGGCTGAAGGAGCCCCTTCGGAGCCTGTACACACCCCCAATGAGCGTTGATGATTATATATTCGGGATGGACTTCCTAGGGTATGGACTTGCGTTATTTATTTATATATATTGTGATAACATTTCCTTGGACATGGATCTTGTCCGTATCATTTACATTTGGGGATACATTACCCCAGGGCTGGATTAGCCTTATACGGTACTGAGTGACTGACTGTCAATCAATGTGTGTATATATACAGGATGGAATATCCCTGGGCTGGATTGGCCGTAAATAGTATCGAGTGACCGAATGATTTGTGACCAGTATTTACCTGAGGTATTTTCTACTGAGATGTCATATTCCTCATATCATGCAGTATTGATCCATTTCACTTGTACTGGGTTTAAATGAACTTGAAAGCATTCGTATATTTCTGTACCATTATTTATGTATTGAACTGTACCTGCGGAGCTCGTCGCTACTTTCAGCCCAGAGGTTAGTCTTGTTACTTATTGAGTTGGTTGTACTCATACTACACTCTGCACCTCGTGTGTAGATCCAAGTGCTCCCAGATATGACGACCGCTAGATTTCAGAGTTATTTCTGTTGGAGACTATCAAGGTAGCTGCTTGACATCCGCAGACTTGATTCCCTTCTTGTTTAGTTATTGTACTGTTCTATATTTCAGACAATAATTTTTATTAGGCAGACTTTGTATTCATTTAGATGCTCATGTACTTAGTGACATCAGGTTTTGGGAGTGTTTATATTTGTATTTGTGAGATTTCTTCCGCTGAATGTAATTACTATGTTTTCAAATTTAAAAGATATGGTGGTTCATTGGGATTGTCAGCTTGCCCAGCATTGAGTTAGGCACCATAACGACAGGTGAGATTTTGGGTCGTGACAAGTTGGTATTAGAGCCTAGGTTACATAGGTCCCACGAGTCATGAGCAGGTTTGATAGAGTCTTGCGGATCGATAAGGAGATGTCTGTGCTTATCTCCGAGAGGCTGCCGAAACCTTAGGAAAATTGCACTTTCTTGTATTCTATTGTGCAGAATTGATTCAGCTTGAAACATAACTTTTTGAATTCCTTCCACACATTCGTATGCGTATGGGAGCGCTTAGTATCAGTTGTACATCGCTGGCTTGTGATTATATGAATGAGGTTCGAGATTTGTATTCTGTGTTTTGGTGATGAGCCAGTCTGGAGGACTTGAGGTCAGGGTTAGACCGCAGCTTAAGCTCGGTAGCTTCAGTTGTAACGTGTACATTTGAACTCATATGTCCGGTAATGTCCCTACGAATGGAATTTGTGGCTCGATAAGCGGTGGAAATGGCTTTGTGATGAGTATGATATGACTGCGGGATGTGTTAAGACGATTCGAATGTGACGAGGAGTGTTTCCTTGAAAAACAAAGGTGCTTGATTTTTGTTTTGATGTGACGTACAATCTTGAGTATGAATGTTTTGAAGGATCTTTCATGTTGTTAAAGTGGGACAAATTAAATTCTCATGTCTTGTTAATAAGTTTGACTCAGAAAGATTAAGTGATTGCATAGTAATTGTGATTGCGAAAGGGTATAACAAGATGCCAATTTAAGGCTAAGCATGTGGGTTATCTCTCTGCGGAGTAATCTACGTAGGTGTGTTCCTTATAATGTTGAGTGGCGAGTTTCTTTTCTGCTAGCGGGGCGAATGTGTTGACGTTTGAATCTGAATCTGGTCGAGAAAGTTGACTTGACCACGAGAATAAATGCGAACTTAGCGAATGATTAAGGTATTTTATGGTCGGTGTTGCATAAGCTTGAGAAGAATTTTTGTGGAACTGACTGCAGTATTATGGTAGTAATAAAGTATGGGTATTGTGATTTATCGAGTGTTTTGTTCTATGGCTTTGAGCCAAGTAGGGTAGTCTGCTATCTACGATGTGATTGCACGATTATGTGCGGTATTGGTTTTGGTTCGAGGCATACTTGTTGATTAGTTATGACTTGCAAAGGTTGAGAATGGGGATGACTCGTGCAAGAAAATTTCTTGAATGCGGGTTATATTGCACTTTATGAAAATATGAAAAATCATGAAATGATTAAATTGTTATTTTGAAGGATGTAGTACGCACAGAGTATGAATTTGATCGGTGGTGTTAAGGCAGGGTTACCCTTTCGAGTGTTGCTGTGCTAATGAGGCATGTGTCTTTCAGCCCGTTTGGGCAGTGCAATTTAGATTTGAGCAAAGTGGGTGACTCCCGAGAAGGTTCTAATGGGTTCGAGATTTCTATATAGCCATCCAGAACTTTTTCGGATTTGTGCATGGATAGAATCTGAGATTACATTTAATGGTGTCGGGATTTGCGGTAATTCTGTATTATTATGGATTCTACATTTTAGTATAAGAAAGGTAAGAAGAATAATTTTAAATTCGCATTAGGTAATTTCAGAGTAAGTGTTATAGTTGTGGTATTTATGGAGATACTTAAGAAGAATACAATGGATTATGGGCCTTATGGCGGTGTGGTTTTATGTTGGGGTGTCTTGTAGTGAGCTTTGGGTAAGGATCGTGGAGTTCTGACAAGGAGAAGTATCAACTTGAGGATAATTCAGAAGAAACTCGAAGTAAATAGGACAACCGGGTAATAGGCTAGACCAGTATGGTAATGGCATGCTCGGTTATTTTGGGTAATTATGATGTGGAAACTTTACAGATGTTTTGGTGGCAATATTCTTGTGTTTGGTGGCCTGTATGGCTTGGTCAAGTTAGAGGAATTCAGTTCTGATAGTTTGGTTATGTGCAAATGGGTTTCAAAGTGTTCTTAATGGTTTCTACCATGGTTTGAACTAGATATTTTCTACAAGTGTGGGGAACATGTTGTGTATTGTGATTTCCACCTGGAAGGAAGCAAGAGGAAGATTTCTAACTAACCAGGTATATAAATTGCTGGTGACTTAAGGTTGATAATGAGATTCTTGTGCTTGTCAGATGATGGCATGATAGATGTGGTGTGTTTTGCCAGATTAAGATTTACATGTACTAGGTGGCAGTTCATTCTTGAAAGGAAGGTCACGAATTCTGGACAGAATGGTGAGCCTTATATATTTCGATGAATGTTATAACTGCTCGGTAATCCTTGAGAAGGGTGCACATTTCAAAAAGGCGCATTGTGTTCTCACTTTCGGATACCATCGGTATTGCGATACTCACCTAGTTAATAGACTGCTTATATTCAAATTATTGATATGTGGCACGGAAGAATTATGAAAATATTTCTAGTGGGATGATCGTGCATGAAGGATGTGATAGTCATTCGAGTGCTGGAGTTGTGATCAGTTACAATGGTTCATGTGTTCTATGAATTTGGGGAACTGGGAGTTCTCATAAGCATATTGTTTCAGGGTTGCGACCTGTTTGAGGTGAGTATTTTATTTAAACTCAGTGGAGGCACTACTTGCGTTAATTATTTATGCTAGCTACACGCTATGAGTGCGCATATGTATGGAATTTGAGCCTATGTGCGAGCACCAGGGCAATTATTCGTGCTCGAAAGAATGCTTAGGCTGCGGGTATCGGGGCAAGTATTCATACTCAGAAGAATGCTTAGGCAAAGATATGCCTAGAGTTGACTGTTAAGCGTATAGTTGTAACGTTTCTCGTATCCGTACCTTTGTCGAGAACTATCTAGACTACCCTTGAGGTTACAAGGAGGCTAATTCCCTGAATAAATTGGGTAGTTACTATTTCTGTGTTAACTGCCGATTTGAGTTGTGATAGCGCACTTTGCACATGCCTACCCTATGGCGTGTTATTTATACCAGTCCAGGAGCATGTGAATCTTATTTCATTTATCATATACATCTATATTTATTTGATTTTGTTTCTATGATATGCTTGGACTGGAGGCCTGTGACCATGCCAGGCGGATTATGTTATTTGCGCGTGAGTTGTCCATGCGGGTCCGATATTGATATTATTGGCACGTGAGTTATCCGTGCGGGTCTAGATATTGATACTATAGCACGTGAGTTGTCCGTGCGAGTGATGTTAATGTGAGATCTAGAAGTGTTGGTTACTCTTATTAAATTTGTGTGTATTGGTTCTACTATATATAATGAGCTAATAACATTGCAGTTGTGGTGGTGCTTATTGAACTTGCAATACGGTTCTCTACTTTGAGACATCTTCCATTTTGGGTACAAGGTTGCGCAGTTGTGGTTTGAGTTGTATTGGTGTGGCATGTCAGTGGGGTAGTTGTGTTTAATAATATTAGGTCATTGGACCTAGAATAGGTACTATCAGGTTTGATTACGGTATATTCAGAAGGGTAATATTGAAAGTCGGCTTATAAAGTGATTATGGTTGGGGCGAGAGAGCTTCATGACTCGTTGATATGATAAGGGGTCATAAGATTTCGCGTGTTTGTTTCATTATCGCCAATGTATGAAGGTTTTGGAGTGAGGTGTTGTTTGATATGGGGTTTAATACCGGTATCGAGTTTATTTTTAAGCAGCTACAATGATTAGAAACTATTACGAGTATGCAGGTTGTGTGGTATATCATGTGATTACATCTGGAGTTATGGCCAAGGCTTAATACAGATTGTTAAGACTCATACAGAGTGTAAATGTGAGATTCGGGTCTACAAAAGAAATTTTTGATTGTTGGAAATTGGATTCCAAAGTTTATGGCTGATGTTAAATTAGTAATTTTCAGTTATTTGATGTCATCAGGCCTATATGGAATAGGGTGACGTGAGATCACCCCCGGGTATGTGCGTGATAAGGTGAAATAGTGATTTGAAGGTTTAGGAACAACTCTTGGCACGTTCGAGGATGAACGTATATTTAAGTGGGAGAGAATGTAATGACCCGACTTGTCATTTTGAAAATTAGCATTCCGTTCGGTGGATTAAGGTCTCGAGCAACTTTGAAATGTGTATTATGACTTGCGAGGGTGGTCAAGTTTGATTTTCGGATGATTCGGGATTTAATTGAAAGAACAATTCTTGTTTTGGAAGATTAAGTTGAAATAATTGATCGGATAGTGAATTATGTGTAAATGACCCCGGAATGGAATTTTGATGGTTCCAATAGCTCCGTATGGTGATTTCGGACTTAGGAGTGTGTCCATATTTAACTTGAGCCCCGTAGCTAAATTAGGCTTGAAATAGTGAAAATAAGAAGTTTAAGTTTGGAAGTTTGACCGGGGAGTTGACTTTTTGATATCGAAGTCGGAATCCAGTTCTGAAAATTTTCATAGCTCCGATATGTCACTTACGACTTGTGTGTCAATCAGACGTGATTTGATATGTTTTGACGTCATTTGTAGAAGTTGTAAATTTCAAAGTTCATTAGCTTTGAATCCGTGTGTAATTCGTATTTTTGATGTTGTTTGAGGTGATTTGAGGGTTCGTCCAAGTTTGTATGGTGTTTTAGGACTTGATGGTATCTTTGGTTGAGGTCCCGGAGGCCTCCGGTGAGTTTCGGGGTGAGTTTTGAGCGAGTCCGGACATTTTGGCATTCTGATGTTGTTTTGGAACGTTGGAAGTGCGGACCACACACTTTTATGTGCTGAGGCACATTTTTGAGTGTTGTAGCAGATAAAAAAGTGCTGCAGTAGACGAAAATGTGTGTACCGCACAATTTTGTCTGCGACCGCACTTCAAGGTGTTCTACAGGTTCGCTGGTCCGACTTCAGAAGCTTATATCTTTTGATACACAAGGAATTTGGAGATGAGTCAAAAACGTAAGTGTTAGCCCTTCGTGTCTAGTTTCCAGAAAGGTAATGTAATCATCATTTGGATATCTGTAGAGAAAGTTATGGCCAATTTACTAAAACCTAGTAGTGGAGAGGCTGTGAAGTGATTTGTGCGACCGCAGAACTTGGAATTGTCCGACCGCACTTGGAAATGTGCGGACCGCACATTGAGAGGTCAGAAAGTGTACTATATAACTGAGGCCTAGGGTATTATTTCATTTTTGGGACCTAGAGAGCTCGGTTTGTGACGATTTGTCGTGGGATTTTCAAGAAATTTATCGGGGTAAGTGATTCTAACTCGGATTTGGTTAACATACATGAATATATTATTGTTTTCATCATTTAATCAGTATTTCGAGATGGAAATTTGGGAGAAATTGTAGAAATTTTATAAAACAAAATTTTTGGGATTTGAATACTGATTCAGAGTTAGATTTGAGTGAAATTAGTATGGTTGAACTCGTAATTGAATGGGTTGTCGGATTTTGTGAGTTTTGTTGGATTTCGAGATGTGGGCCCCACATGCAATATTTGGAGTGTAATATAATATTTTATGGGAAAATATTACTATTTTGATATGGAATTAATTCCTATAATTGTGTGGACTGAATCAAATTAATTGTGACTAGATACGAGGCTTTCAGAGACCAATTCTCGAGGCAAGGGCATATCAGAGTGAGAAATTACACAGTTTGAGGTAAGTAATACTTCTCAACTTGGTTCTGAGGGTATGAATCCCCGAATTGGTGTTATATAAATTGTTTGGAAGTGACACACACGATAGTTGTTAAGTGTGTGGACGTGCACCATTGAAGTTGTGACTTGAATAAATTCCGTGGAGTTAAAAAATTAAAGAATCATATTATTATCTGAACATTTCCCACGTGTTACAAAAATTGAGTTGAGGCTCTTATTAAAGATCATGTTTAGGCTACATGCCAATATTTTGGGACCCATGGGGTCGTGTTGCTGTTAAATTAATTGTTTTAAAATATACATTTCATTCTCAGTCATGCTTATCCATTGTGAGGATATGTATGGGATCGGGGTTGCCCGCCTACAGCAGGCCATATCGGCTTTATATATATTGTTATTATTATGGGATCGGGTTGCACGCCGCAACATGCCTCATTGGCTTTATTATTATATGGATCGGGGCTGCCCGCCTGCAGCAGGCCTTATATGCTTATTTATTATAAAGATCGGGACTGCCCACCTGCAGTAGGACATATTGGCTTTATATTACGCTTGGGCTGAAGGAGCCCCTCTGGAGTTTGTACACCCCCCCAGTGAGCGTTGATGATTATATATTCGTGATGGACTTCTTAGGGCATGGACTTGCCTTACTTATTTATATATATTGTGATGAAATTTCCCTAGACATGGATCTTGTCCGTATCATTTACATTTGGGGATACATTACCCCAGGGTTGGATTAGCCTTATACGATACTGAGTGACTGACTGTCAGTCGATGTGTGTATATATACGGGATGGAATATCCCTGGGTTGGATTGGCCGTAAACAGTACCGAGTGACCGAATAATTTGTGACCAGTATTTACCTGAGGTTTTTTCTACTAAGTTGTCATATTCCTCATTTCATGCAGTATTGATTCATTTCACTTGTACTGAGTTTAACTGTTGAACTTGAAAGCATGCCTACATTTCTGTATCATTATTTATGTATTGGACTGTACCTGCGGAGCTCGTTACTACTTTCAGCACAGAAGTCAGTCTTGTTACTTATTGAGTTGGTTGTACTCATACTACACTCTGTACCTCGTGTGCAGATCCAGGTGCTCCCGGATATGACGAACGCTAGATTTCAGAGTTATTTATGTTGGAAACTATCAAGGTAGCTGCTTGACATCCGAAGACTTGATTCCCTTCCTGTTTAGTTATTGTACTGTTCTATATTTCAGATAGTGATTTTTATCATTCAGACTTTGTATTCATTTAGATGCTCATGTACTTAGTGACATCAAATTTTGGAGTGTTTATATTAGTATTTGTGAGATTTCTTTCGCTGAATTTAATTATTATGTTTTCAAATTTAAAAGATATGGTGGTTCATTGGGATTGTCGGCTTGCCTAGTATTGAGTTAGGTGCCATCACGACATGTGAGATTTTGGGCCGTGACAATACGGATGTATAGAGATACTTAGAACCATTCCTTAGAGCTTGTGACTTGTGATTATCAGGTTTTGGGAATTGTGTATACTCAGTTTTGTTGGTTTTACTGGTACATGCCGAGCGGTATTTTCCATTATATAGTTATCTGTTGAAGTTTAGTTGTTAAATTTTGCTTTTATTTCAATTATTCTGCAATTGCTAGGCTTACCTAGTCGTAGAGTCTAGGTGCCATCACGAGGTCTTACGGAGGGAGATTTGGATCGTGACACCTTCCCTCATAATTATTCTGGATCAAAATCGAAATATTTTTACTATCTAATAATTGTTGATGTGTGGTGTATGATTAATTTCTCTACCACAATGCACAAAGATAAGTTCCCCAATGAAGATTGGGGATATATGTTAGTTTTTCTAACATTTGGGGGATAGAATAAGCAGCTGGAGAATATGCTATATGAATCAAATTATCATTAATATGATCCTCACTCAGAAGATAATTCAAGCAAAATGCCAGAAGCATTTGCTAATCCAAAATTAAATATCATATTTCAGTTGCAAATGCTCCTATTAAAATTAAAGTCCCGAAAGGATAAAGTTTACTGCACGCATGAGGCGTAGTAAACCGATCGGTTCCAAAGGTAGCAATCGTTGAAAAATGATAGGAGCAAATGATCATAATGAGGAGGAAATGAGCCCTAGCAGAGCCCACGACCTAATATTTCATGAAACTTCAGAAGAAGTTCAGGTACCTGAAAATATAGAAAGTGATGAGATCTCAACAAGTTATGTCACTTAGGAACAGATACAAAATGATTGTCGACGATATATTTGATACAATATAGTGCATAATATTGTAAAAGATTGTGAGGATCAGACCTGTAGTCCAGACACCTAAAGATGTCATGCCATTTAAATGCATGTGACCCATATGACTCATTTGATCTAGTTTATATGAAGATCCCTGAATGATTTTAAATGCTTGAAGCCTATAATTCTTCGAGAAATGTACTCTATCAAATTACAAAAAACTTTGTACGATTTAAAGCAATCTGGGCGTATTTGGTATAATCACCTCAGTGAATATTTGCTCAAAGAAGGTTACATAAAAGATGTTATTTGTCCATGTATTTTTATAAAGTAAATAACATCATAATTTGTTATACTTGTTGTTTATGTTGATGACATAAATCTTGTTGTATTAGAGAAAACTTTAGTTTGGAATGTGATAAAAGATCCACAATTTTATACAAAGACAATGTTGCATGCATAGCCCATTAAAGGGAGGATTCATAAAAGGATATAGAACGAAACACATTTCACCAAAGTTATTCTTCACACATTATCTCCAGAAGAATGGTAATATCGATGTGCAACAATCCGTTTAAATACAATCCATCAGATTTATTCACTAAGTCTTTACCAACTTCGACTTTTGAGAAGATGGTATACAAGATTGGAATACAAAAACTCAGATATTTGAAACAAGGTTTTCAACAGGGGGAGTAAAATACGTGTTGTACTCTTTTTCCCTTATTAAGGTTTTTCCCACAGGGTTTTTCTTGTAAGGTTTTTAATGAGGCAACTAGCAATGCGTATTACTAAATATGTGTACTCTTTTTCCTTCACTAGGATTTTTTTCCACTGAGTTTTTCCTAGTAAAGGTTTTAACGATGCACTTAATAATGAATATCAAAGGGAGAGTGTTATGAAAATATTATATTGTGGATGTTCATTTAATACTCCACTATAGAATCTTCCTGCAGAAGATTATCCATTTAGTACTCTATTGAAGTTTATCCATAAGCAGCTGATGCGTGCAGGTTGCAAGCAACTCAATGAAATAATTTGCAGCAGCTTTTTAATAAACAGACAGGTTGCGAACAGCTCATGCAGTCAGCTTACAAGCACCTCAAGTAAAGTCTCACAGCTGCTTCCTGAAAAGCCTTGCAGTTGCTTACTGAAAAGCCTCGCAACTGCTTCCTTTCTTCTATAAATAGAGGATATTTCAGTTTATTATACATATTAGTTTGAAGTTGTATAATATATCCAACTCTCTCTATACTTGTCTTTGATTTATTTAGCTGATATACTCCCGATTGCATTGATTAATTGCTTTATGAACGCAAATTTTAAGGGTTCGTTTGTCCATAATTGTTTTCTCCCTGTTTCAGTGTTTTTTTCAAACATATTTTATCCATGAAACTTTGTAAATTTTTGGAGAATTTTCTAAAATGAGTTTTTCAAAGACCAAGAAGTGGTTTTGGCCACTTTTTCAAAATTTTCGGAATTTTTTTCTTACTCACAAACTGAAGTATTTTTCAAGCAAAATACATGTCCAAACATAATTTCAAATCCCAAATATTATTTTTTTAACTTAACTCAAAATCTTAGGTGTAAAACCTTAACATCTTTTAGATGGTATAAAGATGTTTTCTTATCTAGAGTAATGGAATTGCCAGAGTGTAATAGCACTCACTGGAAGTCCAAATTTATCGATGGTGTCACGACCCAAAATCACACCCGCCATGATGGCGCCTATCTCACTACTAGGCAAGCCGATAATCTCAATAAACCATTTTCTTTTAAGTTTGAAATTATAATATTAAAATATAATACAAAATCCCACAAATTCTGATACGAACACTCCCCAAAACCTGTTGTCACTGAGTACATGAGCATCTAATATGAATACAAGTCTGGAAAATACGGTCTATAATAGTCTAAGACCAAATACAGTAAACAAAGAGATAAGGAAGGAGAGACAAGGTCTGCGAAACACGATAGCTACCTTTGAATCTTCGTAAAATTAACTGTGCGAGAGAATCAACATCCGCTATGTCCGAAAATACCTGGATCTACACACAAAGTGTAGAGTGTAGTATGAGTACAACCAACTCAGCAAGTAACAATAATAAATAAGGAATTGAAGATAGTGACGAGCTACACAATCATAGTTCATTTTCAGTAATTCCAACAGAGAGTAGACATGCTTTCAAATCCAGCAGTTTAAGTCAAATCAATTTATACAGTTCAAGTTCATGTAATCCAGATATAAAATCTTTCAGAGAATTTCACAACAATGAAAAATAGCAACTAAGTGCAACAATAAATGAAAAGCAAGTACAGCCTCTCAGGGCAACAATCACTCCACTCGTCACAAAAACTCAACCACTCGGCTCTCAACCCTCAACACTCACACTCACACTCACTAGGTACCCGCGCTCACTCAGGGTGTACAGACTCCGGAGGGGCTCCTACAGCCCAAGCGCTATAATCGCACGTACAACTCACGTGATGCACAGACAACTCACGTGCTATAATATCCTGCACAGACAATTCACGTGCTGTAATATCCATACCTCACCAACAGACCCTCAACCTTACTCAGTCATCAACCTCTCTAGTCTTTCGGCTCTCGAAAATCACAAAGATCAACCCAAACAAAGATAACATAGTGTATCAACAAAATCAAGAAAGGCTGAGGTATGATACGCAAGTAAAATCATGACTGAGTACAAGACATCAATTAGCAAATAATTCAACAAGTACGTGACCTCTGCGGGTCCCAACAGTACTATCCTATAGACTAAGCATGATTTCTAACATGATTTTCAGTCAAATTTCTTCAACACATAGAGAGCATGTAGCTAACAACAAGTTATTCAACTTTACAGTTTCACTGGACGGACCAAGTCACAATCCCCTCGGTGCACGCCCACACGCCCGTCACCAAGCATGTGCATTACCTCCAAAATAATCACATGACACAAAATTCGGGGTTTCATACCCTCAGGACCAGATTTATAACTGTTACTTACCTCAAACCATGAAATTCTTATTCCGCTAAGCCTTTGCCTCGTGAATTGGCCTCCAAACGCCTTGAATCTAGTCACAAATAATTTGATTCAGTCAATAAAATTTATTGGAATTAAGTCCATAAGAAAATGTTAATTTTCCATAAAAACCCTAAATTTAGCTCAAAAATTGCCCGTAGGGCCCACGTCTCGGAACCCGACAAAAGTTACAAAATCCGAAAGCCCATTCAAGCACGAGTCTAACCATACCAATTTTACCAAAATCCGACCTCAACTCGACCCTAAAATCTTCATTTTAAACCAAGAGGGTTTTCTAAATTTTTCCAACTTAATTCACCCATTAAATGATAAAAACAACTATGGATTCGAGTTGATTAACTAATATTGAGTTAAGAACACTTATCCCGTTGTTTCTTTTGAAAATCTCACAAAACTCACCTCGATCCGAGCTCCAAATCGATAAAAATTGTCCCATTTTCAGAACTTAAACTCTCTGCCCAAATATTTGCTATGCGCGATCGCGAACAATCACACGCGATCGCGAAGAACAATTTTTTCACCGCCCAAATTAACTCTACGCAATCGCAGATATCCCCACGCGATCGCAAAGCACAATGTTTCCCAACTCTACGCAATTGCATCCCTCTTCACGTGATCATGTAGAACAAACGCGTGACTTCCACTTCTGCTAAACTTACTCTACGCGAACGCAACCATAGCCACGCGTTCGCAAGTCACAAATTCCCAGAGCTACGCGATCGCATCCCTCTTCACGCGATCGCATAGAAAAAAACTCAACAGCCCCCAATTAACCTTACACGATCGCGGATATCCCCACACGATCACGTAGAACAAAACCTCCACTGACCAACTAAGCCTACGCGGTCGCAGACACATTCACGCGATCGCGAATAAGGAAATCAGATACAGATATCAGAAAATTCCAGTAGATGTTTCAGTCAAAATTTTGATCCGTTAACCATCCAAAACTCAACCGAGGCCCTCGGAACCTCAACCAAATATACCAACAAGTCCTAAATCATTATACGAATTTAGTCGAGTCTTCAAATCACATCGAACAACACTAAAAACACGAATCACATATAGATTCAAGCCTAATGAACTTTGAAACTTCCAATTTCTACAAATGACGCCGGAACCTATCAAATCACGCCCGATTGACCTCAAATTTTGCACACAAGTCATAAATGACATAACGAAGGTATTCAAATTTTTAGAATCAGATTCCGAACCCAATATCAAATAGTTAACCCCCCGGTCAAACTTCCTAAAAATTCAACTTTCGACATTTCAAGCCTAATTCCACTACGGACCTCCAAATAATTTTCCGGTGAGCTATTGGAATTATCAGAATTCGAATTCGAGGTTGTTTACACATAAGTCCGCATCTGGTTAATTTTTCTAACTTATATTTTCAATTATGAGACTAAGTGTCTCGTTTCACTCCGAATTCCTTCCCGACCCGAACCAACTAACCCGAAGGGGAACATGGTTATAATACTAAAAATGATCGGCCGGGCCGTTACATTCTCCCTCATCCTCGAACGGGTTTAGAATCATACATTGAGTCTCAAATAGGTGTGGATATTTGCTCTGCATCTCCTGCTCAATCTCCCAAGTAGCTTCTCCGACTGGCTGGCCTCTCCACTTGTCACGCCCCGAACCTAGGAGCGAGACAAGCACCCCGTGCCTCACCTAACCTGGCGTACCAAATTGCGACTAAGGGACTCTGAACACATAATGTCATACTTTGGCCATGGGGCCACCTTGCAAGACAATTTGCGAAGCAAAATATAAAACTGAATGGAAACTAGCACTAACTAAATATCAATATAAAGCTAGGCCGACAAGGCCGTCATAGCTACTACGGCTGACAGACCACCAATTTATACAAACCCAACATAATGCACTAACCAACAGGATATGCCTACAAGCCTCTACTGATAGATGTACTGTGATCGGAACAGGGCCCCGACCTACCCATAACATATATACAGATATACATAAGATGTACACAAAACTCTAGTCCTGGCAACTCCGAAAGACGTGGAGCTTACCGATCAGGCGGAACTCGGAAAACACCTACTGAGGAGGTCTACCCGTCTGTCTGTCTGAACCTGCACGCATGAAATGCAGCGCCCCCAAAAAGGGACGTCAGTACGAAATAATGTACCGAGTATGTAAGGCAATAAAATAACTGAAATCTGAAACTGAACTGATAATATGATAACTGAAATTAACTGGGAGTCAAAGATGATCTGGAGATATACTTACCTGCTGATACTGACTCAACTCCTTCAATATAGTAAGTAAAATAATTGTACGGCCTTATAAGGCTCGGTATATATAACTGCTCTGCCATAGTAGGCTCGCTTATAGGCGCTCGACCATACTAGGCTATGTATCTCGACCATGCTGGGCTCGCTCATAGGCGCTCGGCCACAGTAGGCTCGGTATATAACTTTCCATCTGATCAGAGGTTGCCCAATAGGGGCCTGCCCATCGATTATAGCTCGATGGTAATGAAAATACTGTAATACTGTATATATAGGCTTGCTGCTCTCTTGACTGAAAGAAGACAATACTAAAATTGAATATAGAGTCTCGATAAGGAATAATATTGTAACTTATGAGACTAGAATAGTGTGAATAAATTCATGAATATGAACTTCTCTTTTGTCTCATTACTAACACATGTAGCTACGAGATCATGCCAAAATGAAGGAAGGCTTAGCCTTAACATACCTTATCACAATCTTTTCAATCACCAAGTTGAACTCACCTCTTCGCACCTTAATCTACAAGAATGATAATAATACTATCGTTAAGTTACGAAAGGTACAACTATCGCACAACGAACGACTAACCTATTTTGTATTAAAACGGGCAGCATCTCCCCTATAATATGCCCTTCCTCCAACTTCAAGATAACACCAACAATACAAGGACAGAACAATAACAACATATATACATCATTTTCCAGCCCTATATACACCATCAAATACTACAAAACAGCCCAACACACCCCAATCTCTTCGTACACAAAACGACCACCGTAGTAGTGTCAAACGATCCGAAAATGTTATGACGAACGACCAGCCAACCACCCTACATTTATATGGTGTTTATAAACCCCCTTCCTCCTCCAAAACTCCACAAAATAGTAATAAAACACGCAGCCCAACAGCAACACAAAACAGTCCACAAAACAGTCCGCTACAAGTGAATAACTCGAACTCACGGCTTCCGATCACCATCCCGTGAGTTCTTACAAGTATAGAACGACTTACCATGAATTTACAGCAGAAAAAATGGATGAAAGAGAGCAGTAAACTCACCTTATTTGTTGGATAACTCAGCTCCTATCTTGGTTCTTCAAACTCTAAGTTTTACCTCCAATTGGAACTTGAAAGGGAGAGAAAATCAATTAGGGTTTGTGGGAAATTTTTGGGAGGATTCTTTGCAGAGCTTATGTCTGGTTATTATGCTCTATTTTAAGTCTAATATATGAAGAAAATAGGCCCTTAAAATGCCTCTTTGGACGACCCGAAATGGCCCATTTTTGGGCTTTCATTTAAGCAAGTAGGTGACACACCTACTTGTCACCTAGCAGCTTGCGCAGTATCGCAAAAATGCACATATCTCTCTACTCCGATGTCGTATTGACAAATGGTTTAATGCGTTGGAAAATAGACTCATAGATCTTTAATTTTATGGGTGGAACACACCATAACTCTCAGTATATTGGGAGAAAATCGCAGTTACATTTGACCCAAAGTTTCAGTAAAACTTATGAATGTAACTTGTGATGACTTTCATCGACTTTTGTTCCACAACTCGCTTGACTTAAAAACATAACACACGGATGTAATACGACTAATATAAATCATAACATAATCTCTTTATCATGTTAATCACCCTAGTCTCACCCCAAAGGTACATGTTATAACATTCCCAACTTGTCGACTTTCGATGAAACATTGTTTTATTTAATTGCTTTAGCTTCTGAACTGTCCAACCCTCTTTGTACTTGTTGTTCATGATCTTCAATATTTGTAAACTCAGAGGTAACATGATTAACTTACTTTATATACTTTTAAATATTATCTCATTTTTTTGTCCTACATTAGTTTGCTTACGACGCATTTTTACATACGAAAATATAGGGTGTAACATCACTCCCCCCTTGGGAACATTCGTCCTCGAATGTTTACGGAGACTTTGGAAACTTTTTCCAGAGTATCCTTCGTACACTAGGTTAAAACCAACCTGCACGTAGCCAGAAACATACTATGCATGCCACACATGGCCAATCTTTATAAATAGCAGCAATTTGCCTCACCGACCGTAAATCATAAATATTGAAAGTGAAAAATAAAATCTTACCTGATGACCTGCTAGCCTACATAGAGCTATGTTGTAGCGTCCCATCTCGAACCATATCTTCATTTTGAAATAGGTGGGGGTATTTAGACTTCATTTCTTCCTCCGATTCCCACGTCATCTCTTCTACATTCTTGCTCCTCCATAAAACCTTTACGGAAGCTACCTCCTTATTTCGTAGATTGCGGATTTGTCGGTCTAGGATGGCAACTGGAATTTCCTCCGCCCCGAACCTAGGAGCGAGACAAGCACCCCGTGCCTCACCTAACCTGGCATACCAAATTGCGACTAAGGGACTCTGAACACATAATGTCATACTTTGGCCATGGGGCCACCTTGCAAGACAATTTGCGAAGCAAAATATAAAACTGAATGGAAACTAGCACTAACTAAATATCAATATAAAGCTAGGCCGACAAGGCCGTCATAGCTACTACGGCTGACAGACCACCAATTTATACAAACCCAACATAATGCACTAACCAACAGGATATGCCTACAAGCCTCTACTGATAGATGTACTGTGATCGGAACAGGGCCCCGACCTACCCATAACATATATACAGATATACATAAGATGTACACAAAACTCTAGTCCTGGCAACTCCGAAAGACGTGGAGCTTACCGATCAGGCGGAACTCGGAAAACACCTACTGAGGAGGTCTACCCGTCTGTCTGTCTGAACCTGCACGCATGAAATGCAGCGCCCCCAAAAAAGGGACGTCAGTATGAAATAATGTACCGAGTATGTAAGGCAATAAAATAACTGAAATCTGAAACTGAACTGATAATATGATAACTGAAATTAACTGGGAGTCAAAGATGATCTGGAGATATACTTACCTGCTGATACTGACTCAACTCCTTCAATATAGTAAGTAAAATAATTGTACGGCCTTATAAGGCTCGGTATATATAACTGCTCTGCCATAGAAGGCTCGCTTATAGGCGCTCGGCCATACTAAGCTATGTATCTCGACCATGCTGGGCTCGCTCATAGGCGCTCGGCCACAGTAGGCTCGGTATATAACTTTCCATCTGATCAGAGGTTGCCCAATAGGGGCCTGCCCATCGATTATAGCTCGATGGTAATGAAAATACTGTAATACTGTATATATAGGCTTGCTGCTCTCTTGACTGAAAGAAGACAATACTAAAATTGAATATAGAGTCTCGATAAGGAATAATATTGTAACTTATGAGACTAGAATAGTGTGAATAAATTCATGAATATGAACTTCTCTTTTGTCTCATTACTAACACATGTAGCTACGAGATCATGCCAAAATGAAGGAAGGCTTAGCCTTAACATACCTTATCACAATCTTTTCAATCACCAAGTTGAACTCACCTCTTCGCACCTTAATCTACAAGAATGATAATAATACTATCGTTAAGTTACGAAAGGTACAACTATCGCACAACGAACGACAAACCTATTTTGTATTAAAACGGGCAGCATCTCCCCTATAATATGCCCTTCCTCCAACTTCAAGATAACACCAACAATACAAGGACAGAACAATAACAACATATATACATCATTTTCCAGCCCTATATACACCATCAAATACTACAAAACAGCCCAACACACCCCAATCTCTTCGTACACAAAACGACCACCGTAGTAGTGTCAAACGATCCGAAAATGTTATGACGAACGACCAGCCAACCACCCTACATTTATATGGTGTTTATAAACCCCCTTCCTCCTCCAAAACTCCACAAAATAGTAATAAAACACGCAGCCCAACAGCAACACAAAACAATCCACAAAACAGTCCGCTACAAGTGAATAACTCGAACTCACGGCTTCCGATCACCATCCCGTGAGTTCTTACAAGTATAGAACGACTTACCATGAATTTACAGCAGAAAAAATGGATGAAAGAGAGAAGTAAACTCACCTTATTTGTTGGATAACTCAGCTCCTATCTTGGTTCTTCAAACTCTAAGTTTTACCTCCAATTGGAACTTGAAAGGGAGAGAAAATCAATTAGGGTTTGTGGGAAATTTTTGGGAGGATTCTTTGCAGAGCTTATGTCTGGTTATTATGCTCTATTTTAAGTCTAATATATGAAGAAAATAGGCCCTTAAAATGCCTCTTTGGACGACCCGAAATGGCCCATTTTTGGGCTTTCATTTAAGCAAGTAGGTGACACACCTACTTGTCACCTAGCAGCTTGCGCAGTATCGCAAAAATGCACATATCTCTCTACTCCGATGTCGTATTGACAAATGGTTTAATGCGTTGGAAAATAGACTCATAGATCTTTAATTTGATGGGTGGAACAAACCATAACTCTCAGTATATTGGGAGAAAATCGCAGTTACATTTGACCCAAAGTTTCAGTAAAACTTATGAATGTAACTTGTGATGACTTTCATCGACTTTTGTTCCACAACTCGCTTGACTTAAAAACATAACACACGGATGTAATACGATTAATATAAATCATAACATAATCTCTTTATCATGTTAATCACCCTAGTCTCACCCCAAAGGTACATGTTATAACATTCCCAACTTGTCGACTTTCGATGAAACATTGTTTTATTTAATTGCTTTAGCTTCTGAACTGTCCAACCCTCTTTGTACTTGTTGTTCATGATCTTCAATATTTGTAACCTCAGAGGTAACATGATTAACTTACTTTATATACTTTTAAATATTATCTCATTTTTTTGTCCTACATTAGTTTGCTTACGACGCATTTTTACATACGAAAATATAGGGTGTAACACCACTGTACCTTCACTGATGCTATGTTCTTTGACCTAAGCTTTCGAACCTGTCGGTCTAAAATAGTCACCAACTGCACATCAAAAGTCAAATTACCGTCCAGCTGTACTGTACTGAAATCCAGAATATGAGACGGATCCCCGACATAATTTCAGAGCATGGATACATGGAACACTGGATGAACACCTGATAGACTAGGTGGCAAAGCAAGTTCATAACCCACCTCTCCAATCTTCTTAAGTATTTCAAAAGGCCCAATATACCGAGGGATCAACTTGCCCTTCTTCTCGAACCTCAACACACCCTTTATTGGTGAAATCTTGAGTAGACCCTTCTCCCCAACCATGCAAACAACATCACGAACCTTCCTATCAACATAACTCTTCTGTCTAGACTGTGCCGTGCGAAGCCGTTCCTGAATCACTTTGACCTTCTCTAAAGCATCCTGAACCAAGTCAGTACCCAATAGCCTAGCCTCACCCGTCTCAAACCAACCCACCGGGGACCGGAACCGCCTCCAATACAAAGCCTCATACGGAGCCATCTGAATGCTTGACTGGTAGCTATTATTATAAGCAAACTCCGCGAGTGGCAGAAATTGATCCCTAGAACCCCCAAAATTAATGACACAAGCGTGTAGCATATCCTCCAATATCTGAATAGTGTAGGACTGTTCCGTTCGTCTGAGGGTGAAATGCTGTACTCAACTGAACCTGTGTGCCCAATTCTCGCTGCACTGCTCTCCAAAACTGTGATGTAAACTGCGTGCCCCGATATGAAATGATGGACACTAGCACACCATGTAGGCGAACAATCTCGCGAATATAAATCCCAGCCAACCGCTCCGAAGAATAATTAGTACCAACTGGATGAAAATGCGCAACTTTGGCCAACCAATCCACAATCACCCAAATAGCATCAAACTTCCTCAAGGTTCGTGGAAGTCCAACTATGAAATCCATGGTAATACACTCCCATTTCCACTTCGGAATTTCAAGTCTCTGAAGCAATCCTCCCGGCCTCTGATGTTCATACTTTACCTGTTGACAATTTAAACACTGAGCTACAAACCCAACTATATCTTTCTTCATTTGCCTCCACCAATAATGCTGCCTCAAATCCTTATACATCTTCGTGGTACCTGGATGAATGGAGTACCGCAAACTATGAGCTTCCTGGAGAATCAATCTCACGTAAACCATCTTCATTAGGTACACATAGCCTGCCCTGCATCTGTAATACGTCGTCATCTCTAATAGTGACTTCCTTGGCATCACCGTGCTGAACCGTGTCCTTAAGGACAAGCAGATGTGGATCATCATACTGGCGCTCTCTGATGCGATCATATAAAGAAGACCGAGAAACCACACAGGCCAAAACTCGATTGGGCTCCGAAATATCCAATATAACAAACTGGTTAGCCAAGGCCTGAACATCTAAGGCTAAAGGCCTCTCTGTTACCGGTAAGTATGCTAAGCTGTCCAAACTCTCCGCCTTACGACTCAAGGCATCGGCCACTACATTGGCCTTTCTGGGATGATAGAGAATGGTGATATCATAATCCTTACGCAACTTTAACCACCTCTACTGCCGCAAATTAAGATCTTTCTGTTTGAACACATGTTGTAGACTGCGATGATCGGGATATACCTCACACTGGACACCGTATAAGTAATGCTGCCAAAGTTTCAAGGCATGAACAATAGCAACTAACACAATGTCGTGGACCGGATAATTCTTCTCATGTACCTTTAATTGTCTGGACGCATAGGCAATCACCCTACCATCTTGCATAAGCACTGCGCCGAGACCAATATGCGACACGTCACAATACATAGTATAAGACTCTGAACCTGTAGGCAACACCAATACTGGAGCTGTAGTCAAAGCTGTCTTGAGCTTCTGAAAGCTCTCTTCACACTCATTCGACCACCTTAACAGAGCACCTTTCTGGGTCAATTTAGTCATAGGCGATGCAATAGGCGAGAATCCCTCCACGAAGCGACGATAATAACTAGACAATCCGAGAAAACTCCGAATCACAGTAACTGAAGATGGCCTGGGCCAACTCTGAACTGCCTCTATTTTCTTCGGATCCACTTTTATTCCTTCACTGGACACTACATGTCCCAAGAATCCCACCAAATTAAGCCAAAACTCACACTTAGAGAATTTGGCATAAAGTCTCTCCTCTCTCAGCCTCTGTAATACAATACCCAAGTGTTGTGCATGCTCCTCCTGGCTACATGAGTACACCAGAATATCATCAATAAATACCACTACAAATAAATCAAGATATGGCTGGAATACACTATTCATCAAATGCATAAATGTTGTTGGGGCATTGGTTAGCCCAAAAGACATCACAAGAAATTCATAGTGGCCATAACAAGTTATGAATGCCGTCTTTAGAATATCTGAATCCCGAATATTCAACTGGTGATACCCAGATCTGAAATCAATTTTGGAGAACACCCTCACTCTCTGAAGCTGGTCAAATAAGTCATCAATACGCGGCAATAGATATTTATTCTTGATTGTAACTTTGTTCAACTGCCTATAATCGATGCACATCCGCATAGTACCATCTTTCCTTTTCACAAACAGAACCGGTGCACCCCAAGGTGAAACACTAGGCCTAATAAACCCCTTTTCAAGGAGTTCTTGAAGTTGCTCTTTCAATTCTTTTAGCTTAGCTGGTGCCATACGATACGTAGGAATAGAAATGGGCTGAGTGCCCTGCACCAAGTCAATACCGAAATCAAGATCCTTGTCGGGTGGCATACCCGACAGGTCTACAGGAAATACATCCGGAAAGTCTCGCACGACCGGTACTGAATCAATAATAGGCGTATCTGCATCAACATCTCTCATAAATGCCAAATATGACAAACATCTATATCCAACCATACGTTGGGCCTTCAAATAAGAAATTACCCTGCTAGGAACAAAATCTAGAGATCCTCTCTATTCAACCTTTGGCAACCCTAACATCGTCAATGTCACAGTTTTTGCATGACAGTCCAGAATAGCATGACATAGAGATAACCAATCCATACCCAGGATTACATCGAAATCAACCATACCGAGTAATAGTAGATCAACTCTAGTCTCCAGTTCCCTAATAGTTACCACACACGACCGATACACACAATCCATAGTAATAATATCGCCTACCGGTATAGATACACAAACAGGTGAAAATAAGGACTCACGGGGTATATCCAGATAATGAGCAAAATACGATGATACATATGAATAAGTGGAACCAAGGTCAAATAATATAGAAGCTTCCCTGTGGCACACTGAAACAATACCTGTGATCATTGCATCTGAAGCAACAATATCTGGCCTGGCAGGAAAAGCATAGAATCGGTCCTGACCGCTACCTGACCTGCCTCCCCCTCTTGGGCGACCCCTAACTGCCTGACCCCCACCCCGAGTTGGCTGGGCGGGTGGTGTAACTACTAGTACTGATGCCGTTGGTCGAGAACTCTGTTGTAGAGCCCCATTCAACAACCTAGGACAATATCTCTTGAAATGACCCAATTCTCCACACTCAAAACAACCCCTCCTTTGATGGAACTGCTGCTCCTGATAACCTTAAGAATTACTTGTAGAAGCTTGAGCGGACGAGGCATGATGAGAACTCTGTGTTGGTAGTGCACTGAATGAAGAGTGGCCTGAGTGAGCACTATGGCTAGCTGATGCACCACGATGAGCTGTACAAGTCGCCTGAGCGTGTCTGAAAGAACGACCCCTACCGTGGTAAAACTGACCACCTGAAGGAACACCGTTGAAATCACCTGAACCACGAGGCCTCTTAGCCTCCCTCTCAACCCGCTCCTGTTTGCGAACCATCTCAATCTGACGAGCAATGTCGACACCCTCGTCAAAAGTAGCACCAGACACACTCTCTCTAGTCATGAGTAACCGCAACTTAAATGTGAGGCCATCTATGAACCTCCTAATCCTCTCCCTGTCTGTGGGAATCAACCAGATAGCATGGCGGGCCAAATCTAAAAAATCTCATCTTATACTGCGTCACAGACATATCACCCTGACGAAGCTGCTCGAACTGCCTGCGCAACTCCTCTCTGTGGGACTGAGGCACGAACTTCTCCAAGAATATACCGGAGAACTGCTGCCAGGTAAGGGGTGTTGCGCCGACCGGCCTACACCTCTCGTAAGCCTCCCACCATCAAAAGGCATCCCCAGAAAACTGAAAAGTAGTGAACGAGACCCCACTGGTCTCTAGAATACCCGCTGTCTGAAGCATCCGTTGACACCTATCCAGAAAACCTTGAGCATCCTCTGACTCAACACCGCTAAATAGTGGAGGTCGAAGCCTCTCAAATCTCTCAACTCTCCTCTGCTCATCATTTGCCATAACAGGAACTACTGGGGCCTGAGAAGCTGCAACCGGCTATGCTGGTAGTGCCCCCCGGCATATAAAGTCCTTGTACTACCTGGTCTAAAGTACGGGCAACAGGGGTATGAGTACCTCCCCTGGCCTGAGGAGTAGAAGGTGTGGCCTGAGCCGAAACCACCTGAGCAAGACCAGTGCAAACTGTCAATATCTGGGCCAAAGTCTCCTGAAGGCTTTGAATCTCAATGGGCACAACTGCTACCTGAGTTGGTCCTGTCGGCTCAGCTATATCTGGAATCTGCTCTTGAGCTGGAGCAACTGGTGGTACTACAGGTGCTGGTCCAACTATGGTGTGTATCCTCACCATCTGTGAGAGAATAGAATAACAGAAATTTAGTTTCCGGAATCAACAATTTCTCACGACTGAATACAATAAAGTGAAATTTTCCTAAGGGTTCTGCAGCCTCTCGCAGATAAGTACAGACATCTCCGTACCGATCCGCAAGACTCTACTAAACCTGCTCATGACTCGTGAGACCTATGCAACCTAGGGCTCTGATACCAACTTGTCACAACCCAAAGTCCCACCCGTCATAATGGCGCCTATCTCACTACTAGGAAATAAGATAATCTCAATAAACCACTATTTCTTTTAAGTTTGAAATTATAATATTTAAATACAATACGAAATCCCACAAATTCTGATACGAACACTCCCCAAAACCTAGTGTCACTGAGTACATAAGCATCTAATATGAATACAAGTATGGAAAATACGGTCTATAATAGTCTAAGACCAAATACAATAAACAAGGATATAGGGAAGGAGAGACAAGGTCTGCGAAACATGGCAGCTATCTCTGAGTGTTCGAAAAATCAACTGTACGAGATAATCAACACCCGCTATGTTCAGAAACACCTGGATCTGCACACGAAGTATAGGGTGTAGTATAAGTACAACCAACTCAGCAAGTAACAATAATAAATAAGGAATTGAAGATAGTGACGAGCTACATAATTATAATTCATTTTCAGTAATTCCAATAGAGAATAGATATGCTTTCAAATCCAACAGCTTAAGTCAAATCAATTTATACAGTTCAAGTTCATGTAATCCGGATATAAAAACTTTTAGAGAATTTCACAACAATGACAAATAGCAACTAAGTGCAACAACAAATGAAAATCAAGTACAACCTCTCAGGGAAACAATCATTCCACTCGTCATAACAACTCAACCACTCGGCTCTCAGCCCTCAACACTCACACTCAATGGGTACCCGCGCTCACTCGGGGTATACAGACTCCAGAGAGGCTCTTATAGCCCAAACGCTATAATCCGCACGGACAACTCACGTGCTATAATATCCATACCTTACCGACAGGCCCTCGGCCTTACTCAATCATCAACCTCTCTAGTCTCTCGGCTCTCGGAAATCACAAGGATCAGCCCAAACAAAGATAACATAGTGTATCAACAAAATCAAGAAAGACTGAGGTATGATACGCAAGTAAAATCATGACTGAGTACAAGACAACAATTAGCAAATAATTCAACAAGTACGTGATCTCTGCGGGTCCTAACAATACTATCATATAGCCTAAGCATGATTTCTAACATGATTTACAGTCAAATTTCTTCAACACATAGAGATCATATAGCTAACAACAAGTTATTTAACTTTACAGTTTCACGGGACGGACCAAGTCACAATCCCCTCTGTGCACGCCCACACGCCCGTCACCTAGCATGTGCGTCACCTCCAAAATAATCACATGACACAAAATTCGAGGTTTCATACCCTCAGGACCAGATTTATAACCGTTACTTACCTCAAACCGTGAAATTCTTATTCCACTAAGCCTTTGCCTCGTGAATTGGCCTCTAAACGCCTCGAATCTAGTCACAAATAATTCAATTCAGTCAATAAAATTTATTAGAATTAATTCCATAAGAAAATATTAATTTTCCATAAAACCCCAAAATTTAGCTGAAATATCGCCAGTGGGTCCCACGTCTCGAAACCCCACAAAATTTACAAAATCCGAAAGCCCATTCAATCATGAGTCTAACCATACCAATTTTACCAAAATCCGACCTCAACCGACCCTCAAATCTTCATTTTAAACCAAGAGGGTTTTCTAAAATTTTCCAACTTAATTCACCCATTAAATGATAAAAACAACTATGGATTCGGGTAATTTAACCAATATTGAGTTAAGAACACTTACCCCGTTATTTTCCTTGAAAATCTCCCAAAACTCGCCTCAATCCGAGCTCCAAATCGATAAAAATGGTCCCATTTTCAAAACTTAAACTCTCTGCCCAGTCATTTGCTCTACGCGATCGCGAACAATCACACGCGATCGCGAAGAACAATTGTTCCACAACCCAAATTAACTCTATGCATCGCAGATATCCCTACGCGATCACAAAGCACAACGTTTCCCAACTCTACGCAATCTCAACCCTCTTCACGTGATCGCGTAGAACAAACGCGTGACCTCCACTTCTGCTACACTTACTCTACGCGAACGCAACCATAGCCACGCATTCGCGAGTCACAAAATCCCAGAGCTACGCGATCGCATCCCTCTTCACGCGATCGCATCCCTCTTCATGCGATCGCATAGAACAAAACTCATCAACCCCCAATTAACCTTACGCGATCGCGGATATCCCTACTCGATCGTGTAGAACAAAACCTCCACTGACCAATTAAGCCTACGTGATCGCAGACACATTCTCGTGATCGTGAATAAGGAAATCAGATACAGATATCAGAAAATTCTAGCAGCTGTTTAAGTCAAAATTTTGATCCGTTAACCATCCAAAACTCACCCGAGGCCCGCGAGACCTCAATGAAATACACCAAAAAGTCCTAAAACATCATACGAACTTAGTCGAGTCTTAAAATCACATCCAATTTCTACAGATAACGCCGGAATCTATCAAATCACATCCGATTGACCTCAAACCTTTCACACAAGTCATAAATGACATAACAATGGTATTCAAAATTTCAGAATCGGATTCCTTCCCCTATATTAAAAAATCAACCTCCCGGTCAAACTTCCTAAAAATTCAACTTTCGCCATTTCAAGCCTAATTCCACTACGGACCTCCAAATAATTTTTCGGACACGCTCCTAAGTCCAAATTCATCATACGGAGCTATTAAAATTATCAGAATTTGAATCCGAGGTTGTTTACACATAAGTCCACATCCGGACAATTTTTCTAACTTAAATTTTCAATTATGAGACTTAGTGTCTCGGTTCACTCCAAATTCCTTTCGGACCCAAACCAACTAACCCGGTAAGTCATAAAATAACTATAAAGCATAAATTGAGTAGTAAATGAGGGAACATGGTTATAATACTAAAAACAACTAGCCAGGTCGTTACAGTTGGACTCCCTCCACTTTTTGCTGAAAGGGTTAGAAATACCCTTAGAGGAACATCAATGAGTATTCATTATAATCAGTATTCATACGGTAAATTATTTAGTATATGCACTCAAGAAGGTTTAGCTTTATGTAATGAATTTAAGCTAAATCAAGAAAACAATTAGTATTTTGGGTGAATAAATTGCTTCTATACATGAAAGATTGGACAAGTTAATAACTGAAGTCCAAAAAATTACAAAGAAGAATACTAAGGGTAAAGAGCAAATCGCTACCACTAGTATTCAACCCCTCCTGAGGTTAAGGATTTTAAGATCAATAATATTGAAATCCTTGAACAATTATTGAGTAAGAAGTTTGAAGAATTTAGAGTTAGCCCTATAAATTTAGAGCATTTATCTGATAAAGATAAGAGACTACAAGTCTCGGATGAGATTAATAAAATCTCTGAAAAATATGCTCGAAAACCAGTCCAAAGGATGTTCTACTCTCCTAGACCAACACCTCACAGGATGCTCTCTTAGAGGAACTTGATAGTGACCACTACCATCAAGGTTACAGTGGCACATACATCTATGAATGGAACATAGATGGGCTTACAGATAGGCAAATTTATACGACAATACATAGAATGCTTATGTACAACACTATTTGTAAAGTAAATAAGAATACTGAAAAGGATATAGCAGAAATGATAGTAGCCGGTTTCGCTGGTCAACTTAAAGGTTGGTGGGATAATTACCTTAAAGCTGACCAAAGACATATTATTATGAATTCTGTTAAATAGGAAGATGGACAAGATGTCCAGAACACTGTTTATAGTTTAATAATGAATATTATAGAACATTTCTGTGGAAGATGGTCTGATAATAGTGAAACCATTAGGACCATGCTCCAAAATCTTAGGTGTAAAACCTTAACATCTTTTAGATGGTATAAAGATATTTTCTTATCTAGAGTAATGGAATTGCCAGAGTGTAATAGCACTTACTGGAAGTCCAAATTTATTGATGGACTCCCTTCACTGTTGGCTGAAATGGTTAGAAAGACCCTTAGAGGAACAACAATGTGTATTGATTATAATCAGTATTCATACGGTAAATTATTTAGTGTATGCACTCAAGAAGGTTTAGCTTTATGTAATGAATTAAGCTAAATCAAGAGATTAAGAGACATCGTCTCAATGAAAGACTACAATTAGGAGAATTTTGTGAACAATTTGCTATTGATATTCCTGCAATGAAAAAACATTCTCATAAGAAAAAAGATTTTCATAAAAAAAGAAAAGGTTCTTCTGAAAAAAGGTTTGAAAAAACTAAAAGAATGAAAGATTTTCATAAAGCAAAAAAGAATTTTATAAAAGCAAAAAACCCTCAAGTTTGTTATAAATATGGTAGGGTGGGGCATTTTGCCAAAGACTATAAAGTCAAAGATAAAATCAAGGGTCTTGATTTAGATAATAGCATCAAAGATTCTTTGTATAAAATTTTATTAAATTCCTCTCCGGATAATAGTCCTAAGAATAGTGATAAAGAATCATCAACTGATGAAGACTTACGAGTCCTTCAAGAAGAGAATTATATCTCCTATTCTGAAGATGAGCAAAGACCCTGTGATGAGGGACAATGCTCAAAACAGTGTTGTAACACTGATGATGACCTTTATAATATTTATTCCCAATTTAAAGACATGAATATCAATGTCTTAACCAATGATAGTATTATAAAATTATTAAGGGTTATTAAGGACCCTGAATTAAGATCCCGGATCTTAGATAAGATACCTACAACTTCAGAAGTAGGTACAAAGATAGAAGAAATTTCTTCTACAGAGATTCCATCTCAAAAAGGACCTTATATTATGTCAGATATTAAGAAAATGATTAGAGAAAAATCTTTCCCTGATAGACTGACTACCGTCCAAGATTTAGGGATAGAGATTAATAATCGTAAAAAAGAAGTCTGTGAGTTTAAGGCTTCCAATGTAGCCTTAGACAAAAGAATATTCAAATTAGAAAATTCTGACACTGAGAAAGAATTCGGTATTGATATTACTGAAAAAGGTGACGATGTAAATACATTAGCAGATGTTGATAAGGATGAATTCCTAGGAGCTATTAATATTGCAGAAAATGAATTTTTGTAAAAACTCCAGTATTTTACTACTCAAAATTCTTTAATAAAAATAACTCTTCTAATCGATTATAATTTTAAAAGAGAATTTACTGCTTTATTTGATAGTGGAGCAGATTTGAGGTGCTCTGATACCATGTTGTCAGGATCCAAAATCTATTAAGGTCGTGATGGCGCCAGACACCACTGTCAGGCAAGCCAACAATAGATACTAAATTGGGTTCTTATTTTTATTACTTTTGAAATTATATTTTCCTTTAATATACATAGTAAAGAATGGGGATTTACAGAGTAAATAATAATACTTTTAACGAATTCAATACAGAACAACCCATAATCCTCCCAAAACTCGGTGTCACAAGTGCATGAGTATTTACTAGGAATATAAAATAAAATACAGCAACTGTCCGGAATACAAATTAGACAGGAAAAATATAAATAACTCTGAAGGAGACTCTACTGGCTGCGAATCATAATATAGAATGCAGCTCACCTAAGTCTCCACATTAACCACACCTTTGCGCCCACAAGGCCGCTAGACATATAAGTACCTGCACAAAAATGTACAGCAAGTGTAGCATGAGAACGTAAACAACATGTACCCAGTAAGTATCAAGCCTAATCTCGAAGAAGTAGTGACGAGAGGCCAACTTTGACACTCACTAAGGTTCAATAATATTAAAAATAGAAATATTAAATCAGCATGATTTATAGGATTAACAATAATTTTTTTTAACCAGCAGAAATAATTAAATTCCTTCAAATGCGACCATTTCCAATTTATTAATTAATTTTACACGCTGCAATAAATAGCAAAGTATCATGTAATTATTATTATTAGGCACGATGTCTGCCGAGGTCGTTCGGCCCGAATCAAAGTGTTGTGTACACTGCTGAGGGATGTGCGGCGCGATCCATAGATGCATCTATACTGCCGAGGCATTCGTCCCGCTCCACAAGAAAGGAGGACATTTTCTTATGTACCTCCGGAATGAGAATATATTTATATTTATTAAGATTTACACAACAGGATGTACAGTTTATAGCAACAGTTAAATAATTTAAGCAAAAATTTAAGTATGTGAAATTTCAGTCTCTTATTATTTTCTCTAACAATTTACAACAAAAATTTCAATATTTCAATGAACTGAAAGATGCAATTATCATAAGTAATTCAGATTTGAGTCCTAAACTACCCAAACTTAGCAATATTAGTAGCTACGCACGGACTCTCGTCACCTCGTGCGTACGTAGTCCTAACAATTAGCAATAATTATTAATTTAAATCACCTAGGGGTAAATTCCCTCTTACAAGGTTAGACAAGAGATTTACCTCGCTCCGAAGTTCCATAGCCAGCTCCTATGCCTTTCAAACAACTCGACCGATGCCCAACGCTCCAAAACTCGCTTTCGCTTTATTAACATTCACAAGCTTATAATCCTCCTCCGACATCGTAACATTGAGTAAAATGCTCATACGCCCCCAACAAATTGATATCTACAATTACATTCAAAATATGACTCAAAACTATTTATCAATATCCATTTATGACTCACAAGTTGGCTACAAGCCTCCAGCTCTAATCGTCTAATAGGTTCACTTACTAGCACATTCAACTCCACTCTTATCATTAAATACCCATTTGAAGTCATCAATGATACTACATTAATTCTCCGACACCGCCAAATTACTATTCATCATCTTCCTTTACCAACATTTCCAAAACATTCAATTTGGTGATTACTTAGTTGAACACTTCCAACTAAGCTAGAAAATAATTCCATAGGTTCATTGCATCCTTTAATTTCATTTCTAAGAACACTATTTATCTTTCCCTCATTTTCTCAAGAACACTATTTGAACTAGGGTTTATGAAATCAATTATCCAACCATAACAACTTGAAACAAATATTAGAATTACTCTCACCGACGCATAAGAAATGAGCTTGAAGCATAAGTATTACCTTCTTGAAGCTTTTCCTTAAAATTCCAATGTTTGGGAAATTTGGTGTTCTTGAACACCTTGAAAGATTTCTAGGGATTTCAAAGATTGAAGGATGTTAATACTAGTGTTAATAGGATGTTATTAACTTATAATATTCAAAAAAACTCACCTTGTATTCTTAAGTAGTCCCCAATGTCGAATCCACCATGAAAGAACCAATCCCTAGCTCAAGAAAATCCCCAAAAATGGTTGTTTCCCCGTGACTGCCTTATACATGCATAGGTGCTTCAGCAAGTTCTACCTTGCGCTCTGCAGGTTGTATCTCGTATTACAAGTTTTTTCCTACTGGACACCTTTTACTAAAACGCCCATAACTCCTTGTAGAAATATCCAAATGACAAACGGTTTTAAGTGTTAGAAACTAGAGTTGAAGATCTTTCAATTGATAGGTTGTCCACCATATAACCCCTTATATATGTATAGGCGTGCTCGTCCAAAGTTAGGTTTTGTGTGTACTCATTTGGAACTTTAGTCTATCATGTAATTTCCAACTTGACTTAGACTTAGGGCTCTCCTTAGACCCCACATCACTTATAATATGACTCGTACACTTATTAACATATGAACTTGCTAGAACCTTCAAATCCCGATTCCGAGGTTGTTTACTCAAAAATCCAACCTTAGTCAATTCTTCCGACTTAAAGCTTTCGAAATGAGAATTTTCTTTCAAAATCAACTCCGAACTTCCCGAAATTATATTACGACCACGCGTACAAGTCATAATACCTGAGGTGAAGCTGCTCAGAGCCTCAAACTGCCGAACGATGCGCTAGGGCTCAAAACATACGTTCGTCCTTGAATGTGCTAAGAATTGCTCTGGAATTGTCTGAAATCATTGTTTAACACATCGTGAACCTACCCGTGATACCATAACTTAGTTGAACTCACTTGCTCGAGCCAGTCTGAAGATTCTCCTTTTTCTTTCTTAGTCAAATAAGCCTTAGAGCCCAATTCCAACATCCAGAATTCTCCGCCAGGCTTGTTTCCATCATCCGAACACCGTATCAATCACTACACGATGCACCAACACATGGTTGCATACCTTTGCTAAATCCACACCATGCACCGTATAATTCACATAACCATAATAACATCCTCTGATAACAATAGCCGAAATTTCACAAATCTGATGCCCACAACACACCTTATGACACATATAAGTCATGCTTTAACTCTTGAAATGCTGCCACGACGGAAGAGATGTGTAGAAATTCATTACCAATTTGCCGAATTAACAAATCATGGAGTCTCTCCTCCTAACAAGGAACATCACCTGATTCTAAACTGAATAGCGATATTTGTTCTTTAACATACCTTATATAAATCTGATTGCACTGATTTCTGGTCCAGTAGTCTCGTCTCACCCAGTATAAGCTACACATGCAATAAGCCACCTCAAACATTGACCAAGATCTCAAATGATGACAACAATGTGCCAACAGGCTACAAACTCAAATGTGATACATAAGGAAAAATGAACTCTGGAAAGAACTACTAAACCCGCGTAACTAATTTAACAACTGAAAAGATGTCATGAATCTTTCTCAATAAATGTGGACAAAACACACAGGAATAGATATAGGGAATTGTGCTCAACATCATGCTACTTCGACGTGCAACCCAATTCACATATGATACCGTTGCGGCATGCAACCCGATCCACGCTTAATAAACTAAGGAAAACACACATTGAACCGTAATGCTTATTCTCATTAATGTCCGAATATCAACCATAAGCACACCAAGTGCATAATGCAAATCCTGGAGAGACAGGTAGCGTCATGCGCTATAAAACTTGAGCACAACTAAGGTGCGATATATAATCTGCATCTCGAGAGCCATCCTGCTCACATAACACCACCGCTTTGCGGGACCTCAACACATTGTACAAATAATCAAGCCGTTTCACAGCCCACATGTCACTATAAAGTATCACATGAAATAGCTGGCGACGAAATTAATATCCCACGCCCGAATATTCTTCCATAAGGAATGCTATGCCGAATGAACACACCCAGGCTGGTATAGAGTACACATCCATATTTGGACCCATCAATGGACCTCAAACCGATTCTGATCATACCATGCTTGGGTACGTAATGTCAAAAGGATCCACAATAACCCTTTTTTCATAACACGTAAGAACAACCGTCGAATCCCGAACAAACTTCCATAACTCATAACCAAATGAACCGAGTGCCCTTCTGGCATAAATTTTTACATGAACGATAGTACCACAATCTCCATACTTAGTTTTAAATCTTTATTCAATCAGGTGACTACATGTCACACTTATACAATCTTCCCGTGGGATATGCTCCCACGACCTTCTGTACCAGGCAACAAGTCTGCACATCCATACCGCTGGCCACACAAATGTTGTAGAGAAAAATCGAAAATCCGCAAATCAACACACAAAGCCTCTCACACAGGACACCGATCTCAGGCGACGCTAAAAACAATACCAGCTTACTCTAAACATTTGAATCCTTCCCTGATCGTCCGAGCTCGTGAAATCCCTGTCAACACCGAACTGCAACCTTGATCCTCAATTTTCAAATTTTGTGCCGCTCACCACACCCACCTTACCAACACGCGAAAACCCAAGAATTTTATCATAACTCTTGAACCACTAATAGGATACACAATTTTGTCATATAGAAACCTTTCAACTTACTCGTTTCAGGAGAACTATTGCAACATGTAACTGAATTCTCAAACCACAGTAAATAAAAACCTCAAGTCATGATCTAAGCCGCCATAACTCTCCAGGGATCCATTTGCACAATAAAGCCATTCGAATCAAATACCTCCCAAATCAACCAAGTGGTGGTGGAGCTCAAGACCAAGTGTATAACTACAAACTACATGTATAACTTCACGCTAAAGAAACTAATCACTGGCACAACCATGCTAATTCAACCATTACTAACCGACCCCGCTTCTTCCAATTTATTCTCTACTTGCCTTAGAAATAGTAACAATAGATCCATTCCAATGTAACGAACCAAATCCGCACTCGTCCTGAGTGACCCCATTTCACGAGACCACATTTTCTTAAAACCCACAAACCATCTCATACTCTCCTTATGCGCAACTGCTAATCTGCTTACGAGAGATATCCCACATGTGGAAATTCCATGCCGACATCCTCCAACAATGCTGCACCGAGTACTATTACCACGAAATCAATAAACCATCCTGAGCTTGTGCTCGTTCACCAGCTGTACAAGTCCGTTCACTCCCCGTTGACATCAACTACAGGTGCGACGATACATCCCAACCCGAAGTCATGTTCCATTCCTCTTTATATCAGGCAAACTCATTTCTGTCGCATCCAATTTTCCCCCAGTATAACAGCTAACATTCCAAATTAAGTCTGTAGACCTAGTCACTGTCCACCATGAATCCCAAATAACTCCAAACTTTCCCCAAGACGTGTAGTTATCCTACCCCGTAACCCATATGCTACCTTGACACTCTCCCACTTTGGTCAAACCCTCTCCTTTAAGCAACTACTCGACTTTTGTTTCTCACACTTGGCCTTCTAGGAACTTAACCACCACAAGACACCTCCCACATGTCCTTCCTCATCCTCCGCTGCCTAGTTGTTGCCTTAACTCAAAATCTGTCTTTGTAGCACTTGAACCAATAGATCGCTACTAGCTTTAAACCTCTCCGAAGATCATCCTTCTCGAGCCAACAACACTAGGAACACCGATTTGATCCCGAACCACTGCACACTGCGATTTCTGACAACTGCTTCCCCGACACCAATTCCTAACACCCCGCCATAAAGGCGAGTTGAAGAAAACTATAACACCGGCGAACCTTAACGCATTTAACAAGGCGATGACACCACATCACAATTGTGAACTCTACCACGCTCGAAAATATCAAGCCTCATTACTCCATCAACCCCAAACGTGAACATTCATTGTACGATTACCTTTCCTTTGCTGGGATTAAACGCCGAACCTCTACATCATGTACTAAGAAAAACCTTCTTTCAAGTCGTTCACTGCGTCGGCACATAAACGAGCACCCCGCCATTACATCAATTCTGCGAGATAATAACTCATGAACATCGTAGCAACCTGTGCATAGCCTCAAAACTATCCGAAATATAGCTACTGAGCTGAAATGATATAAGAACGTCCTGCAAGGCGACGACAATAGCCCAATCAATTACGCAGGGAGAAACATCCTGCACCATATCTGTAATACCATTAAAATTCCTCAATTCCCGATTTATAGCAAGCGTTTCACGTCGCACAAGATTGAATAGGAAAGAAACAAAGGCATAAGCCTTAAAGGAATTAAATCGCACGATGAGGAATCAAGAAGGGAAGTGCTTCTAACAGTCTTGTAGCATCTCGAAGATAGGTACAGACGTCTCTGTACCGATCCGCAAGAGTCTACTAGACTTCCTCATGACCCGTGAGACCTAAGTGAACCTAGTGCTCTGATACCATATTGTCAGGACCCAAAATCCATTAAGGTCGTGATAGCGCCGGACACCACTATCAGGCAAGCCAACAATAAATACTAAATTGGGTTCTTATTTTTATTACTTTTGAAATCATATTTTCCTTTAATATACATAGTAAAGAATGGGGATTTACAGAGTAAATAATAATACTTTTAACAAATTCAATACAGAACAACCCATAATCCTCCCAAAATCCGGTGTCACAAGTGCATGAGTATTTACTAGGAATATAAAATAAAATACAGCAACTGTCCGGAATACAAATTAGATAGGAAAAATATAAATAACTCTGAAGGAGACTCTACTGGTTGCGGATCGTAATATAGAATGCAGCTCACCTAAGTCTCCGCATTAACCAAACCTCTGCGCCCACAAGGTTGCTAGACATATACGTACCTGTACAAAAATGTGCAGCAAGTGTAGCATGAGTACGTAAATAACGTGTACCCAGTAAGTATCAAGCCTAATCTCGAAGAAGTAGTGACGATAGGCCGACTTTGACACTCACTAAGGGTCAATAATATTAAAAATAGAAATATTAAATCAGCATGATTTATAGGATTAACAATAATTTTCTTTAACTAGCAGAAATAATTAAATTCCTTCAAATGCGACCATTTCCAATTTATTAATTAATTTCACAAGCTGCAAAAAATAGCAAAGTATCGTGTAATTATTATTATTAGGCACGATGTCTGCCGAGGTCGTTCAGCCCGATCCAGAGTGTTGTGTACACTGCCGAGGGATGTGTGGCGTGATCCATAGATGCATCTATACTACCGAGGCATTCGGGCCGCTCCACAAGAAAGGAGAACATTTTCTTATATACCTCCGGAATGAGAATATATTAAAATTTATTAAGATTTACACACCAGGATGTACAGTTTATAGCAACAGTTAAATAATTTCAGCAAAAATTGAAGTATGTGAAATTTCAGTCTCTTATTATTTCCTCTAACAATTTACAACAAAAATTCCAATATTTCAATTAACTGAAAGATGCAATTATCACAAGTAATTCATGATTTGAGTCCTAAACTACTCGGACATAGCAATATTTGTAGCTACGCACGGACTCTCGTCACCTCGTGCGTACGTAGCCCCCACAATTAGCAACAATTATTAATTTAAATCACCTAGGGGTAAATTCCCTCTTACAAGGTTAGACAAGAGACTTACCTCGCTCCGAAGTTCCATAGCCAGCTCCCAAGCCTTTCAAACAACTCGACCGATGCCCAACGCTCCAAAACTCGCTTTCATTTTATTAACATTTACAAGCTTTTAATCCTCCCCCGACATCGTAACATTGAGTAAAATGCTCATACGCCACCAAAAAATTGATATCTACAATTATAAGCAAAATATAACTCAAAAATATTTATCAATATCCATTTATGGCTCACAAGTTCGCTACAAGCCTCCAGCTCTAATCGTCTAATAGGTTCACTCACTAGCACATTCAACTCCACTCTTATCATTTAATACCCATTTGAAGTCATCAATGATACTACATTAATTCTCCAACACCACCAAATTAGTATTCATCGTCTTCCTTAACCAACATTTCCAAAACATTCAATTTGGTGATTACTTAGTTGAACACTTCCAACTAAGCTAGAAAATGATTCCATAGGTTCATTGTATCCTTTAATTTCATTTCTAAGAACACTATTTATCTTTCCCTCATTTTCTCAAGAACACTATTTGAACTAGGGTTTATGAAATCAATTATCCAACTATAACAACTTGAAACAAATATTAGAATTACTCTCACCGACGCATAAGAAATGAGCTTGAAGCATAAGTATTACCTTCTTGAAGCTTTTCCTTAAAATTCCAATGTTCTTGAACAACTTGAAAGATTTCTAGGGATTTCAAAGATTGAAGGATGTTAATACTAGTGTTAATAAGATGTTATTCACTTAAAATATCCAAAAACAACTCACCTTGTATTCTTAAGTAGTCCCCAATGTCGAATCCACCATGAAAGAACAAATCCCTAGCTCAAGAAAATCCCCAAAAATGGCTATTGCCCCGTAACTGCCTTATATAGGCATAGGTGCTTTAGGGAGTTGTACCTTGCGGTGTGCAGGTTGTACCTCGTATTACAAGTTTTTCCTTGCTGGACACCTTTTACTAAAACGTCCATAACTCCTTGTAGAAATATCCAAATGACGAACGGTTTAAAGTGTTAGAAACTAGACTCGAAGATCTTTCATTTGATAGGTTGTCCACCGTATAGACCCTTATATATGTATAGGCGTACTCGTCCAAAATTAGGTTTTGTGTGTACTCATTTGGAACTTTAGTCTATCATGTAATTTCCAACTTGACTTAGACTTAGGGCTCTCCTTAGACCCCACATCACTTATAATATGACTTGTATACTTATTAACATACGAACTTGCTGGAAATTTTAAATCCCGATTCCGAGGTCGTTTACTCAAAAATCCAACCTTAGTCAATTCTTCCAACTTAAAGCTTTCGAAATGAGAATTTGCTTTCCAAATCAACTCCGAACTTCCCGAAATTAAATTTTGACCATGCGTACAAGTCATGGCCTCAAACTGACGAATGACGTGCTAGGGCTCAAAACAACCCGTCGGGTCGTTACAAATACTTTCACGATATTTTTATAAAACCACTCATATATTAAAAAATGCTAGTAGGGGACAAATGAGTATTTCTTATAAATTACCCAAAGCTTATATTTGCCAAAACGATGTTTGTATTCCTCAAAGTTTTGTTTTGGTAAAAGATATTCATCAAGATGTTATATTAGGGGTCACTTTCTTTCATAAAATAGTGCCTCTTATAAATTGGAATACTAAACGTTTTTCAGGAACTTTTAATGGTAAAGAAATTACTTTTGAGTTTATAACTCAGCCGATTCAAATATTTTTGAATGAAATTATTTCTAATAATATTTCTACAAATGTTAAACAAATTGATTTTTTGAAAAAAGAAATTTGTTCACTTACGATTGAACAGGATTTGAAAAATCCTAAACTTATTAATAAAATTGATTTACTAAAAACTCAATTTTCCTTTCAAGTTTGTGGAGACCATCCAAATCAATTTTGGGATAGAAAGAAGCATATTATAAGTCTTCCCTACGAAGAAGACTTCTCAGAAGATAATATTCCTACCAAGGCTAGGCTGTCACGACCTAATTTCACCTAAAGGTCATGATGGCGCCCAACATTACGGTTAGGCCAGCCAACCAGTAAATTAAACACACATCAATCATTTTTTAATAATTTTCTAAGTAATTTTATTCTTTTTACTAGCAATATTAAAGAATATAGAAAAGATACCGATTAATTTAAATCCAAGAAAAATAATCAACTCTCAATTCTACCAATGTGTGTGTGCCAAAACTTGGTGTCACAAGTGTATGAGCATCTAGTAGATTATACAAAAATTATAAATACTGTCTGAAATGAAATAGAAAGAATGAAATTCCCAGAAGAGGCACTAGTTACTGCAGAACGGCTCAGAAAGCAGCTCACCACTAAGCCTCTGGATAACGCGGGTGCGCGCCGATAGGTCCAACTATAGCACCTGTCTCAGGTCATGCACAAAAAGTGCAGCAAGTGTAGTAGTATCAAGCCTAATCTCGAAGAGGTAGAGACGAGAGGTCGACTTTGACACTAACTAAGGGTCAATAATAATAAATAAAATAAAAATAGAAATATTTAGATCAACATGATTCACAGAGTCAACAATAATTTTATTTACCAAGCAGAAATAATTAAGTTCCTTCAAATACAATAATTTCCAATCTATTAATTAAATTCACAAGCTGCAATTAAAATATCAAGGTATAGTGTAATTATTATTATTGTTAGGCACGATTTCTGCCAAGGTCGTACGACCCAATCCAGACTGTCGTGTACACTGCCGAGGGATGTGCGACATAATCCATAGATGCATCTATACTGCCGAGGCGTTCGGCTCGCTCCACAAGAAAGGAGGACATTTTCTTATGTACCTCTGGAATACTACAACAACAACAACAACAACAACAACAACAACAACCCAGTATAATCCCACTAGTGGGGTATGGGGAGGGTAGTGTGTACGCAGACCTTACCCCTACCCTGGGGTAGAGAGGCTATTTCCGATAGACCCTCGGCTCTCTCCCTCCAAGAACTCCCCACCTTGCTCTTGGGGTGACTCGAACTCACAACCTCTTAGTTGGAAGTGGAGGGTGCTTACTACTAAAGCAACCCACTCTTGTCAAGAGGATGAACAATTTTATTATAAGATTAATTCGAGAGGATAAATAATTTATTTTAACAATTAATTAATTTAAGCAGAAAATTAAGTATATGAGATTTCCATATTTTACTATCTTTCCCTAACAATTCACAATATATTTCAAATAATTTAATTAAATAAAGAATACAATTTACACACGTAATTCATGAATTGAGTCCTAAACTACCCGGACTTTAGCATAAATAGTAGCTATGTAAGGACTCTCGTCACCTCGTGCGTACGTAGCCCCCACAATTAGCAACAATTATTAATTTAATTACCTATGAGGTAAATTCCCCCTCACAAGATTAGACAAGAGATTTACCTTGTCTCAAAGTCCATTTTCCGATCAAAACGTCGCGTTAAAACCTCCATTCGATGTCGAAAAATCCGAAACTATCCAAAAGTTATATAAAATAATTAATACATGCTCAATAATTCGAAATTAGACTATTAAATAAATTACCCTATCCAAAATGGTAAAATTCCTAAAATTCACCTCGGGCCCACATGCCTGAATTCCGAGAATATTTGGAGGAAAACGTTACCCATAAACTCAAGAACTCAAATATACAATTTCCATCCAATTCCATAACCAATTTCGTGGTCAAAATCTCATTTTTATACAAATCTAAGTTTTTCATCTAAACCCTTGATTTCTAAGATTTACCAGTTATAATCTACCCATAATCTATGTATTTAACTCAAGGTGTGTAGAATTAACTTACCTCCAAGTTGCTAGGTGAAATCCCCTCTCAAAAAGCTCTGAAATCGCCCAAACATGGAAGAAAAACGGACTAAAATGGACTGAACTTCGTCCGTTTTTAAGGTTCTGTCCAAGAAGGTTTTTCGCACCTGCGAAGGGATTGACCGCACCTGCGGATTTACACCTGCGGAAATTCCTCGCAGGTGTGAGTCTCACTAGCCTGGGCCAAGCTTGCATCTACGCACACTGCTTCGCACCTGCGCATTCGCAGGTGCGCCAAAATTTCGCATCTACGGCGATGGCCTCCCCTTCCCCTTTCTGCTTCTGTGCACAAAACGCACATCTGCGAGGGTCGCACCTGCGACTGTCCAAGCGCATGTGCGATCGTACCAGAAGCAGAAAGCTTAAGTTCTTCTTCCTAATTTCAAAATTGATCCGAGTCTCGTCCGGTTAACACTTGGGCCCTCGGGCCCCTCCCTAACATACCAACAAGTTTGAAATCATAAAACGGACTCGCTCGAAATCTCGGAACGTGTAATACAACATCAAAACTAAGAATCATACTCCAAACCAAATTGATTCAACTTAGGAATTTTAAATTCTTCAAACTTAATCCGAACGCGCCGAAATATACTTATACTACTCGGAATGACATCAAATTTTGCGTGCAAGTCTTAAATCACCATAGAGAACTATTCCCAAACTCGAAATTTCAAACGGACTTTGATTACTCCAAATTCTACTCCAAACCACATTTAAAGAACTTTAAACCTTCAATTAGTTGATTTTCACTATTAAGCGCCAAAATGCTCTCGGGTTATCCAAAACCCGATTCGAACATACGCCCAAGTCCAAAATCATCATACGAACCTATTGGAACCGTCAAATCCCGATTACGGGGTCGTTTTCTAAAAAAGTTGACCGAAGTCAAACTTGACCTTTTAAGGCCAACTTAAGGAACCAAGTGTTCCGATTTCAGCCCGAACACTTTCAAATCCCGAACCAACCATTCCCGCAAGTCATAAATTAATAAAGGCACATACGAGGAGTTTTATTTAGAGGAACGGTATTTTAAAAGTCAAAATGACCGGTCGGGTCATTACATAGGCCTTGTGAGATGAATTCTGAATATTTTGAATTATGCTAAAAGGAAATAAATTTCTTATAGCAAAAGGGTTTAATAAAACCCTCAAAGTCCAAATGGTCTTGTACTGCATTCTATATTAATAAACATGCTGAACAGGAACGAGGAGTTCCTAGACTAGTTATTAATTATAAACCTCTTAATAAGGTTTTGAAATGGATCAAGTATCCTATTCCTAATAAAAAGGATTTATTAGATAGGCTACATAATGTTATTATATTTTCTAAATTCGATTTAAAATCAGGTTATTGGCAAATTCAGATATCTGAAAATGATAAGTATAAAACTGCTTTTAATGTCCCAATGGGTCAATATGAATGAAATGTTATGCCTTTTGGTTTAAACAACGCTCCTTCTGAATTTCAGAAAATCATGAATGATATTTTTCTCCCTTATACAGACTTTATATTGTCTATATAGATGATATCATAGTATTTTCAAAAAGTATTGAAATACATTTCAAACATTTAGATTTGTTTAGAAAGATTATAATTAAAAATGGTCTAGTAATATCTAAACCAAAAATGTCTCTTTTCCAAATTAATATTAGATTTCTTGGTCATAATATTGAAAAAAGGTAGAATTATTCCTATTAACAGAAGTATCAAATTTGCTTCTAAATTTCCTGATATAATTACTGGTAAAACCCAACTTTAGAGATTTTTAGGAAGCTTAAATTATATTTCTTCTTTTATATATGATATTGCTAAAGATATTGCTCTTCTTTATGATAGACTAAAGAAGAATCCTAAACCATGGACTGATAGTCATACAGAATCAATCAAAAGAATTAAACGGAAGGTTGAAAATCTTCCATGTTTAACTCTTGCCAACCCAAGTTGGGCAAAGGTAGTTGAAACTGACGCTTCAGACATTGGGTATGGTGGAATATTAAAATAGTACTCTTCAATAGATAAAAAAGAGTATCTTGTTCAATTTTATTCGGAAAAATGGAATAACTCCCAAAAGAACTATGCTACTGTAGCTAAGGAAATCCTTGCTATAGTAAAATGTGTTATGAAATTCCAAACTGATTCTTATAATCAGAAATTCTTAATAGGGACAGATTGTCAAGCTGCAAAATTTATCTTTAATAAAGATTTTAAGCATGATATGTCAAAACAAATGTTTGCAAGATGGCAAGCATTATTGGCTCCATTTGATTTTGAAATAATATATATAAAAGGATCTGATAATAGTCTTCCTGATTTTCTTACCAGAGAATATTTAAACTAATATTTTTATATGATTCAGGATATGAAGCCCACATACAGACCTCCTCGAGGAAGAGGAAGAGGAAATGTTGGTAGAAGTAATATCCTCGCCCAAATGGGGAACCGGCAATTGGTAGCTGCCAATATTGCAGAGACCTCAGGTGTTAATACAGAACATCCCATGTATAAAGAGTTCATGAATTTTATAAAATCCAAGCAAAAGGAAGGTAATACCTCAACTTATTCTTCTGTAATAACAGAAGAAAGCCATGTGAATCTGGAGGTTTATAACCGAAAGGAAGAAAAAGAACTAATAGTTCTTTTAGAGCAATCCGACCTTAAATGGAAGGATAATCCATTGAAGTTAATGACAAGGTATTTTGATACAGTGTCATATGCCACTCCTGCATATAAATACAGAATGCATTACGAGATAATACTCTCATCCACAAGATCAGCTGAAATTCAGCATTTCTATCCTGCAACTACTAAGAGAATTTATAGTTTTCCTAAGATAGTAATCAAGAATGTATTAGCATCGAATGAATGGGGACTAAGTACTTTAAATGCAAGAGAATACACTCATCCTGAACAGAAAGTTGTAGTAAAATTCAATTACTGGGATTATATTGGGAGTTTTAATAAAACTTTCTTATATAAGAATCCTCATAGGAAACACTCTTGGTTTATTAAATTGTGTTCTAATATGTTTGGACAACAAATACCAAATTGGTTTTGTAAATGGTGGAAATTATATGGACCATCATTAGAAATACTCAACCCATATTTTAAAAGTCTTTACAAACAATGGGTGGAAATATATCTCCCAAAATTATTTTCCTACAAAAAGATAATATTTTTTATGATGGCATAGCTGCTATGTATTTTTTTTTTATAGAATTCTCAATTCCATGGATAATGAAATGGGATGTAGAAGTTGGTTATACCACAAAAGGAATTCCTTGCCTAAATAGAATGTTTTATACCAAATTCTGGAGTAAATTACTCCTATCTGAAAAAGTTGAAAAACTTTATGGCCAAGAATTAATGGATCAGATCGAGGCCAAAATTGAGGAGTATGTTAATACAAAGGGGACATATATGGAAATGGAGGAATTACGTCCATTCCAGAAGGTTACCAGACAACTTCAAATGAAGAAAGGAGCTTTTTCCAAAAAAGAGATTCTAGCGTCATACTTTGAAGAAATAAAGAAAGATTTGGCAAGAAACTTCGAAATCGAAGTAGGAGATAATATGTCCATAACTTCTTTGGGTAATACTTCAGAAGAAGATACATGCCTGGCAGGAGAAGCAGAAGCTCAATCAAGCCAGCAAGGACCAGTCAATTTAGATGAAATTAAAGAATTCTTGAAGAAGATGAAGGAAGGAGCAGAAGAATCTTCTGCAACAAAAGACAATAAAGGAAAAGGAAAAATCTGAAAGAGACTGAAGGCCCCACCAGTAAATTATTGGGGTAACGAAGGCAGAAAAACATTAATAAAGTCATGGGACCCAAAACTTTAATAAAGTAGCGTGACTAGAGGAATCAACTTTTGAAAAGTTGACTGTTTTTATTACTTTTTGTTTTTCTTTGTCGGCCAATCTTGTCGGCCATTTAACTTTTTAAGTTTTGTTTTTAGCTAGGGACTCCATTATAAAAGGAGTTAGAATTTATTTAGAGAAGTAGGCATTAGCCAAACGCTATGCCCTCTCTCTAAGATAGCCCTCCCTCTCTCTAAAATCCTCTTGTAAATCTCTCTTTGTAATATCTTTATTTTGAAAAAAAAAAAAATGTCACTTGGCCATAATCCGGCAGTCTTAGGTATTTTTTCTATTCTTATAGTTAATATACTATAGATACTTATTTAGTCTATATGGTAGGCTAAATACTTAAGTGTTAAACTTAGTCATACTAGTCTATTTTGTTGGCATATTTTGTTATTAAGAGTTTACTATATCACCTCGATGGTGCTCTAGGTTAAGAACAATATAGTCCATGCAGTTATTAATTTTGACAGTAAACCCTGATTATGGAAACATAACCGGTGGTCCTCAGTTGACCCGTTAAGCTGAGGGTGAGGCGTGAAAGGGTTGTGAGGAGGACCGTGGTTTAGGGTGTACTGTTGAGATTGTAACTAGCCAGGGCTGGTATTCTTGTAATCTATTCCTGAAGCCCTTAATGAATATCATTAGGAAGAAGGCTACTGTTAAAAAAGTAGAAAAGAAGAATATTAATTGCCTCAACAATTAGATCTGCTTAATAAATGGAAAATTTCTAGAATCTAACCTAAGGTTATATACCAGTTAGGAACCTTTGAAAAATTAGGTTTCAAATAAGTAGTTAAAACTTCTGAAGAGACAATCACTGTAGACAATGATCATGCTACCTTTAGATTATTATCTGAAAATGACTTAGCCCCTAATAGGGACACGCATAGATTCGTGCATATAGGTTTAATACAAGTTGTCTTCAAGCCACTTACCTTAAGAGACTTACCTTATAGCAGCTCTCAGAGATGGCAGAAACCAGAACTGTAAGAAATACCTTATAGGGACTGTTCAAACCACTTTGGCCTATGGCCCGGTTTATTTTAATGCATATCCTAATTTACAAATTTCTCTTAATGATGAAAATTCATTAGATGCTTTAATTCTAAGTATCGAATTACATGGTTATGATTATTTACCTAGTACAGAAGTTATACGCATCTGTTGTAGGATTTATTATAAATATATACTTTGAATCCCATGTGTAAAATCATGGATTTTAAAAATAAAACTATTTTAATAGAAACTAATTTTGGTAGATCTAAAGTTATTACCAGAAGACCTATTAAATGGGACGAAATTAATTTTCCTAGAGAATGGGTCATAGAGGAGGCAAATGCCTGCCTTTCTAAAAAATTCAAACTCTTTTTATAATGAAGTTTCTAGCTAAAACCAAAAACTAAAAAGTTAAATGGCCGACAAGTTTGGCCGACAAAGAAAAAGAAAAAGTAATAAAAACAATCAAATTTTCAAAAGTTTATTTCTCTGGTTCCTCTACTTTATTAAAGTTTTGGGTCCCATGACTTTATTAAAATTTTTATCTTCATTACCCCAATAATTCACTGGTGGGGCCTTGAGTATCTTTTAAATTTTTCCTTTTCCTTTATTGTCTTTTGTTGCAGAAGATTCTTCTACTCCTTCCTTCATGTTCTTCAAAAATTTTTCAATCTCTTCTAGATTGACCGGTTCTTGTTGGCTTGATATCACAACCCAAAATTTCTACCTTCGGAACCTGATGACGTCTAACATTTCACTTGCTAGGCAAGCCAAAGTTAGAATATAATTAGCCATTTTAACAAAATTTTAAATTAATTAATAACAAGGAAACAAATGCAGAAATAATGTCTAAAGCAAAGTGAATAATCCATAATAATCGTGATATCTAAATACCATCCCAAAACTAGAATTACAAGTGCACGAGCTTCTAGAATGATACAAATAAGGGTCTGAATAAAATAAAGATGTCTGAAAGTAAACACACAGCTAAAATAAAGTAGACAGGGACTTCAGAACTGCGAACGCTGTGCAGTTTTACTTCAAGTCTCCTCTGGGTAGCTGAAATTCGAGCAAGTCTATGGTACGTTGCTGGGACCAACTCCGAAATCTGCACAAGAAGTGCAGAGTGTAGTATCAGTACAATCAACCCCATGTACTAGTAAGTGCTGAGCCTAACCTCGACGAAATAGTGACGAGGCTAAGGCAGGTCACTTACTGTCACGACCCAAAATCTAACCTGTCGTGATGGCGCCTACCTCAATACTAGGCAAGCAAATAACATCAATAACTATCGAATTTCCTTTAAGTTTGAAAAACATAATATTTAAATATAATACAAAATCCCACAAATACTGATATGAACACTCCCCAAAACCTGGTGTCACTGAGTACATGTGCATCTATTAAAAATACAAGTTTGGAAAAATACGGTCTATAATAGTCTGAGACCAAATATAGCAAGAAAGGATATAGGGAAGGAGAGGCAAGGTCTGTGAAACATGGCAGCTACCTCAGAATCTCCGGAAAAGCAACTACGTGAAAGAATCAACACCCGCTATGCCCGGGAACACCTGGATCTGCACACAAAGTGCAGGGTGTAGTATGAGTACAACCAACTCAGTAAGTAATAATAATAAATAAGGAATTAGGGGTGTACTGACTCCGGGTACCCGCACTCACTAGGGGTGTACAGACTCCGGAGGGGATCCTACAGCCCAAGCGCTATAATCCGCACGGACAAATCACGTGCTGCACTGACAACTCATGTGATATAGTATCAATATCTGGATCCGCATGGACAACTCACATGATGTATGGACAACTTTTACTTCTAAGTCCAAATTTGATCCGTTAACCATCCGAAACTCACCTGAGGCCCGAGGGACCTCAACCAAATATACCAACAAGTTCTAAAACATCATACGAACTTAGTCGAGTTTTCAAATCACATCCAACAGCACTAAAAACACGAATAACACATAGATTCAAGCCTTATGAACTTTGAAACTTCCAATTTCTACAAACGACGCCGGAACCTATCAAATCACGTCCGATTGACCTCTAATTTTGTACACAAGTCATAAATGACATAACAGAGGTATTCCAATTTTCAAAATCAGATTCCGACCCCGATATCAAAAAGTCAATCCCCCGGTCAAACTTTCCAAAATTTAACTTTTGCCATTTCAAGCCTAATTCATTTACCGACCTCCAAATAATTTTCTGGACACACATCTAAGTCCAAAATCACCATACGGAGCTATTGGAATTATCATAATTTGCATCCGAGGTCGTTTACACATAAGTCCGCATCCGGTCAATATTTCTAACTTAGATTTTTAATTATGAGACTAAGTGTCTCGTTTCACTCCGAATTCATTCTGGACCCGAACCAACTAATCCGGTAAGTTATAAAATAAATGTCAAGCATAAATTGAGCAGTAAATGGGAGAACAGGGTTATAATATTTAGAACGACCGACCGGGTCGTTACATTCTCCCCCTCTTAAATAAACGTTCGTCCTCGAACGAGTTTAGAATCATACCTGGAGTCTCAAATAGGTGTGGATATTTTCTCTGCATCTCCTATTCAATCTCCCAAGTAGCTTCTCCGACTAGCTGGCCTTTCCACTGTACCTTCACTGATGTTATGTTCTTTGACCTCAGTTTTCGAACCTGCCGGTCTAAAATAGCCACCGGCTCCAGATCATAAGTCAAATTACCGTCCAACTGTACTGTACTGAAATCCAGAATATGAGATGGATCCCCGACATACTTTCGGAGCATGGATACATGGAACACTGGATGAACACCTGATAGACTAGGTGGCAAAGCAAGTTCATAAGCCACCTCTCCAATTTTTTTAAGTATCTCAAACGAACCAATATACCGAGGGCTCAACTTGCCCTTCTTCCCGAACCTCAACACACCCTTAATGGGTGAAAGCTTGAGCAGAACCTTCTCCCCAACCATGTAAACAACATCACGAACCTTCCTGTCAGCATAACTTTTCTCTCTAGATTGTGCCGTGCGAAGCCGTTCCTGAATCACTTTGACCTTCTCTAAAGCATCCTGAACCAAGTCAGTACCCATTAGCCTAGCCTCACCCGGCTCGAACCAACCCACTGGAGACCGACACTATCTCCCATATAAATCCTCGTACGGAGACATTTGAATGGTTAAATGGTAGCTATTATTATAAGCAAACTCCGCGAGTGGCAGAAATTGATCCCAAGAACCCCTAAAATCAATGACACAAGCGCGTAGCATATCTTCCAAAATTTGAATAGTACGCTCGGACTGTCTGTCTTTCTGAGGGTGAAATGTTGTACTCAACTGAATCTGTGTGCCCAATTCTCGCTGCACTGCTCTCCAAAACTGTGATGTAAACTGCGTGCCCGGATCTGAAATGATGGACACTGGCACACAGTGTAGGCGAACAATCTCGCGGATATAAATCTCAGCCAACCGCTCCGAAGAATAATTGGTACCAACAGGAATAAAATGCGCAGACTTAGTCAGCCGATCTACAATCACCCAAACCGCATCAAACTTCCTCAAAGTCTGTGGAAGCCCAACTATGAAGTCCACGGTAATACGCTCCCATTTCCACTCTGGAATTTCAAGTCTCTGTAGCAATCCTCCCGATCTTTGATGCTCGTACTTTACCTGTTGACAATTTAAACACCGAGCTACAAACCCAACTATATCTTTCTTCATTTGCCTCCACCAATAGTGCTGCCTCAAATCCTGATACATCTTCGCGACACCTGGATGAATGGAGTACCGTGAACTGTGAGCTTCCTAGAGAATCAACTCATGCAAACCATCTACATTAGGCACACATATCTTTCCCTATATCCGTAATACACCATCATCTCCAATAGTGACTTCATTGGCATCACCGTGCTGAACCGTGTCCTTAAGGACGAGCAAATGGGGATCGTCATACTGGCGCTCTCTGATGCGATCAAATAAAGAAGACCGAGAAACCACACAAGCCAAAACTCAATTCGGCTCAGAAACATCCAATCTAACAAACTGGTTGGCCAAGGCCTAAACATCCAAGGCTAAAAGCCTTTCTGCTACCGGTAAGTATGCTAAGATGCCCAAACTCTCCGCCTTCCGACTCAAGGCATCGTCTACCATATTGGCCTTTCCGGGATAATAGAGAATGGTAATGTCATAATCCTTAAGCAACTCCAACCACTTTCGCTGCCGCAAATTAAGATCCTTCTATTTAAACAAATGTTGTAGACTACGATGATCGGTATATACCTCACACTGGACATTGTACAAGTAATGCCGCCAAATTTTCAGGGCATGAACAATAGGTGCTAACTCAAGATCGTGGATCGGGTAATTCTTCTCATGTACCTTTAACCTTCTGTACGCATAGAAAATCACCCTACCGTATTGCATAAGCACTGCACCGAGACCAATACGCGACGCATCACAATACACAATATAAGACTCTGAACCTGTTGGCAACACCAATACTGGAGCTGAAGTCAAAGCTGTTTTGAGCTTCTGAAAGCTCTCTTCATATTCATGCGACCACCCGAACGGATCACCTTCTTAGGTCAATTTAGTCATAGGCGATGCAATAGACGAGAAACCCTCCACGAAGTGACGATAATAACAGGCCAAGCCGAGAAAACTCCAAATCTCAGTAACTGAAGATGGTCTGGGACAACTCTGAACTACCTCTATTTTCTTCGAATCCACCTTAATTCCTTCACTGGACACCATATGTCCCAAGAATGCCACCGAATTAAGCCAGAACTCACACTTAGAGAATTTGGCATAAAGCTTCTCCTCTCTCAATCTTTGTAATACAATACCTAAGTGTTGTGAATGCTCTTCATGGCTACGTGAGTACACCAGGATATCATCAATAAATACTACGACAAATAAATCAAGGTATGGTTGGAATACACTATTCATCAAATGCATAAATATTGTTGGGGCATTGGTTAGCCCAAAAGACATCACAAGAAATTCATAGTGACCATAACGAGTTCTGAATATTGTGTTTAGAATATCCGAATCCCGAATTTTTAACTGGCCATACCCAGATCTCAAATCAATTTTGGAGAATACCCTCACTCCCTGAAGCTAGTCAAATAAGTCATTAATACACGACAAGGGGTAACTTTGTTCAACTACCTATAATCGATGCACATCCGCATAGTACCATCTTTATTTTTCATAAATAGAATCGGTGCACCCCAAGGTGACACACTAGGCCTAATAAACCCCTTTTCAAGGAGTTCATGAAGTTGCTCTTTCAAGTCTTTTAACTCAATTGGTGCCATACGATATGGAGGAATAGAAATGGGCTGAGTGCCCTACACCAAGTCAATACCAAAACCCATATCCCTGTCGGGTGGCTTACCCAGCAGGTCTTCAGGAAATACATCCGAAAAGTCTCGCATGACCGGTACTAAATCAATAATAGGAGTATATGCATCAACATCTCTTACAAAGGCCAAATATGACAAACATCCCTTTCCAACCGTACGTTGAGCCTTCAAATAAGAAATTACCCTACTAGGAACAAAATCTAGAGAACCTCCCCATTCGACCTTTGGCAACCCCGGCATTGTCAACGTCACGGTTTTTGCGTGACAGTCCAGAATAGCATGACATGGAGATAACCAATCCATACCCAGGATTACATCGAAATCAACCATACTGAGTAATAAGAGATCAACTCTACTCTCCAGTTCCCCAATAGTTATCACACACTACCGTCGCACACGGTCCATAGTAATAATATATCCCACCGGTGTAGATATACAAACATGTGAAACTAAGGACTCAGATGGCATATCCAGATAACTAGCAAAATACGATGATACATATGAATAAGTGGAACTAGGGTCAAATAATATAGAAGCCTCCCTGTGGCACACTGAAACAATACATGTGATCACTGCATCTAAAGCAACATCATCTGACCTAGCATTAAAAGCATAGAATCGGGCTTGACCGCCACCTGATCGGCCTCCCCCTCTTGGGCGACCCCTAGCTGCCTGACCCCAACCCCAAGTTGGCAGGGCGGGTGGTGGAACTGCTGGTGCTGGTGCAGTCTGTCGAGAACTCTGCTATGGATCCCCACTCAACAATTTAGGACAATTTCTCTTGTAATGACCAAATTCTCTGCACTCGAAACAACCCCTCCTCTGACGGAACTGCTGCTCCTAATAACTCGAGGAATTACCTGTAGAAGCCTGAGAGGACGAGGCATGATGAGAACTCTGCAATGGTAGTGAACTGAATGAAGACTGGCCTGAGTGAGCACTGTAAGAACTGTGGCTAGCTGATGCACCATGATGAGCTGGATGACCCGTCAGAGCGGGTCTGTAAGAATGACCCCTACCGCGGTAAAACTGACCCCCTGAAGGAACACCGCTGAAATCACCTGAACCATGAGGCCTCTTTGCCTTCCTTTTAACCCGCTCTTGGCTATGAAGCATCTCATTTTGACGAGCAATGTCGACCACCTTGTCGAATGCACGAGACACTCTCTCTAGTCATGAGTAATCGTAGCTGAAAAGTGAGGCCATCAATGAACCTCCTAATCCTCTCCCTATCAGTGGGAACCAACCAGATTGCATGACGAGCCAACTCAGAAAATATCATCTCGTATTGCATCACAGACATACCATCTTGACGTAACTGCTCAAACTGTCTGCGCAGCTCCTCTCTGCGAGGATGTGACACAAACTTCTCCAAAAAGAGAATGGAGAACTCATGCCATGTAAGTGGTACTACACCAATCGATCTGTGCCTCTCATAAGCCTCCCACCATCTGAAGGAAGCCCTAGAAAACTGAAAAGTAGTGAACAAGACCCCACTGGTCTCCAGAATACCTGCTGTCTGAAGCATCCGTTGACACTTATCCAGAAAACCCTGAGCATCTTTTAACTCAGTACCTCTAAATCGTGGAGGTCGAAGCCTCTCAAATCTCTCAAGTCTCCTTTAATCATCATCTTCCATAACAGGAACTACCGGGGCCTGAGCAGCTACAACCGGCTAGGCTGGTAGTGCCCCGAGTATATGAAGACCTTGTACTACCTGGTCTGGGGTACGGGCAACAAGGGTATGAGTACCTCCCCCGGCCTGAGAAGTGGCAGGTGCAACCTGAGCCAAAATCGCCTGAGCAAGACCAGTGCAAACTGTCAATATTTGGGCCAAAGTCTCCTGAAGGCCTGGAATCTCAATGGGCACAGTTGGTGCCTAAGCTGGTCCTGTTGGCTCAGCTATATTTGGGATTCTGCTCCTGAACTGGAGCAATTGGTGGTACTATAGGTGCTGCTCCAACTGCTGCACGAGCTATACCTCGACCTCTACCTCGGCCTCGGCCTCTACCACGGCCCCGGTCTCTTGTGGCCCTAACTGGTGGCACTAGTGGCTGACCGTCCGATCCGATAGTACGTGTCCTCACCATCTGTGAGAGAATATAATTACAAAAATTTAGTTTCCGGAATCAACAAATTCGCACGATAGAATACAAGAAAGTGAAGTTTTCCTAAAGGTTTTGCAGCCTCTCGAAGATAAGTACAGACGTCTCCGCACCGATCCGCAAGACTCTACGAAACCTGTTCATGACCCGTGAGACCTATGTAACCTAAGCTCTGATACCAACTTATCACGACCCAAAATCTGACCTGTCGTGATGGCGCCTATCTCAATACTAGGCAAGCCGATAACATCAATAACCACCGAATTTCCTTTAAGTTTGAAAAACATAATATTTAAAAACAATACAAAATCCCACAAATACTGATACGAACACTCCCCAAAACCTGGTGTCACTGAGTACATGAGTATCTATTATGAATACAAGTCTAAAACAATACGGTCTATAATAGTCTGAGACCAAATACAACAAACAATGAGATAGGGAGGGAGAGGCAAGGTCTGCGAAACACGACAGCTACCTCAGAATCTCCGGAAAAGAAACTGCGTGAAAGAATCAACACTTGCTCTGCCCGGGAACACCTGGATCTGCACACGAAGTCCAGGGTGTAGTATGAGTACAACCAACCCAGCAAGTAACAATAATACATAAGGAATTGAAGATAGTGACGAGCTTCACAGTTATAGTTCTTTTCCATAATTCTAGCAAAGAATAGATATGCTTTCAAATCCGGCAGTTTAAGACAAATCAGTTTTATACAGTTCAAGTTCATGTAATCTGGATATAAAATCTTTCAAATATTTCACAACAATGATAGATAGCAACTAAGTGCAACAACAAATGGAAAGCAAGTACAGTCTCTTAGAACAACAATCACTCAGTGGGCTCCCAGACCTCATCACTCACACTCAATAGGTACCCGCGCTCACCGGGGATGTACAGACTCTGGAGGGGCTCCTACAGCCCAAGCGCTATAATCTGCACGGATAACTCACGTGTTTCACGGACAACTCCCATGCTATAGTATCAATATCTGAATCCACACGGACAAGTCACGTGCTATAGTATAATATCTGGATCCGCACGGAAAACTCACGTGTTGCACGGATAACTCACGCGCTATAGTATAATATGTAACGACCCGGCCGGTCGTTTCGAGAGTTATAGCCCCATTTTTTCCCATTTCTACTTTTTTGTGTGTTATTCAGCTATATTATGTTATATCGGGTTAGTTGGTTCGGGAACATAGTGGTTTTAGAGTGAATTGAGACACTTAGTCTCTTAAGTAGAAACTTAAGTTGGAAAAGTCAACCGAATATTGACCTATATGTAACCGATCTCGGATTTGAATTTTGATGGTTCCGTTAGCTCCGTTAGGTAATTTTGGACTTAGGAGTTCATTCGGAATGTGATTTGGATGTCCGTGGTAGAATTAGGCTTGAATTGGCAAAATTAGAAATTTTGCAATTTTGGTCGGCAGTGGAAAATTTGATATCGGGGTTAGAATGGAATTCTGAAAGTTGGAATAGGTTCGTAGTGTCATTTGTGATGTGTGTGAAAATATTGAGGTCATTCGGACGTGGTTTGGTTGGTTTCGGCATCGGTTGCCGAATTTGGAAATTTAGAAATTCTTAGGCTTGAATCCGAGGGTAATTTGATGATTTGATGTTATTTTGAGTGATTCGAAGGTTCGACTAAGTCGGTATTTTGATATATGACTTGTTGGTATTTTTGGTTGAGTTCCCGAGGTCCTCGGGGTGATTGCGGGTGGTTAACGGATTTGTCGAAGTTGGAAAATGGAGCTGAAGCTGCTGCTACTGCTATTTTTGCACCTGCGGAAGAAAGAGTCGCAGGTGCAATGCCGTTGGTGCACGTGGGAAGTTCGCAGGTGCAGGAAATGCTGGGCTAGGCAGGTTAAGCAGGTGCGAGTTGGAGGTCGCATCTGCGAGCCCGCATGTGCGAAACCTGGGGCATAGATGTGGAAAGGGGGATGCTGGGCAAGCTTCGCAGGCGCAGAGGAAATGTGCAGGTGCGGGGTTTTGGGCCGCATATGTGGAAGATTGGATCCTAAGTGAGTTCCGCACATGCGATGGATTTTTCCGCAGGTGCGGTGGCGCAGAAGCTTTCAATATTCCGCAGGTGCGAAAAACCTGGGAAGAAACCATAAATAGAATGCTTCGCGAATTTGGTTCATTTCCACCATTTTCAAGTTGGTTTTTGGAGCTTTTGGAGTGATTTGTGAAGGGTGATTCAAGGGCTATCAGTGAGGTAAGTTGTTTGAGCCCTAATACTCGTATATATGGTGATTTACCGTTGTTTAATCTTGTAATTAGTGAAAAGGAGGGGTTAGGGCTTGGAATATTTTGGAGAGTAATTTAAGGATTTGAAGGACCAAATGATGTCGGATTTTGATGAATTTGGTATGGTTAGACTCGTGAGTGAATGGGCTTTCTAATTTTGTGAATTTTGTCGGATTTCGAGATGTGGGCCCAGGGGCCGTGTTTGAGCCAATTTCGGGTTTTGGTCTAACTTTTGTAGCTTTTTTGTGGAATTCATTCCATTAGCGTATATTGATGGTATTGTACTGATTGTGAATAGATTCGAAACATTTGGAGGCCGAGTCCTGAGGCAAGAGCATTGTAGGGTAGAGATTTGAACGGTTTGAGGTATGTAACGATTGTAAATCTAGTCCTGAGGGTATGAAACCCCGGATTTCGTATCATTCTACTATTTTGAAGTGACGCACATACTAGGTGACGGGCGTGTGGGCGTGAACTATTGGGGATTACAACTTGGTACGTCCCGTAGCAACTGTAAAGTTGCATAATTTGTGGAAATTATATGATACTTATGTGTTTTTAGAAAGAGTTTCTGTTAATTGGGCTGAATGCCATGTTTGAGCCTTGTGCCAGTACTGTTTGGACCCTTAGGGGCCTTTTCTTACTATCCTCTCACTGGTTTCGATTGAAAATCTATACTCAGTCATGGTTATACCTGTTTACTGCATAATTCAGTTTTATTATTCAATTTTGATGCATATAAATGTTGTTTTGGGCTGAGCACCCTGTTTTTACTGAAATGCCCGAGTGGCTTGAGAGGTTTATGACTGAGTGAGGCCGAGGGCCTGATTTGTGAGGATATATATGGGATCGGGCTGCACGCCGCAGCATGTTGCATATTTATGGGATCGGGTTGCACGCCGCAACATGTTTGATATAGGCCGAGGGCCTGAGTGATTTATGCCATGATTTGGCTTGATATAGCGCTTGGGCTGAAGGAGCCCCTACAGAGTCTGTACACACCCCCAGTGAGCGCAGGTACCTACTGAGTGCGAGTGCCGAGTGCTGAGTAACTGGGAGGCATGAGTGATTGTGAGGTATGCCCGAGTGGCAAGAGTGATTGTGAGGTATGCTTGAGTGGCAAGAGTGATTGTGAGGTTTGCCCGAGGGGCTGTATATGAGTGATGCTTTGCATGAGGGGATGTTTATGATTTCATCATTTTTGCTCACCTTTGCATTTTTCCTCTGTTTGAAAGCTGTTGAAAAATATCCTTAAATGATTTTTACTGGAACTGGGTTTCAATGAGATGTTTTGATTCAAATCCTGATTTTAAAAGCATGTGGTATTTTACTGACTTTTCCTGATATGGACGTTATATGCTTTATTGCTCGTCACTACTGCTCAGTCTTTATTTATTGTTGTTACTTACTGAGTTAGCGTACTCACGTTACTCCATGCACCTTGTGTGCAGATCCAGGTGTAGCTGGATACGGTAGCGGTTGTTGATTGTTCCGGTTTCAGATTTTTTTGGAGATAGCAAGGTAGCTGTTTGGCGATTGCAGCCTGTGCTCTTCTCCCTCTTATCTTCCTCTAGTTGTATTTAGCTATTTTTCCAAGCTGAGTTAGCCTTGATATTGTTAGACAGATTGTAGTAGATGCTTATGACTAGTGACACCCCGATGTCGGGCTTTTCCTTCCGCACTTTTATTTTGATATGAACTCCTTTACGAAGGTTTTTATGTTAAATAACATTGAAATTATATTTGAAATGAAAATATCGGTTTATTTTGGAAATGAGTCGGCTTGCCTAGTTCCACGATAGGCGTCATCATGACAGTGGTTAGTTTGGGTCGTGACATATTGGTATTAGAGCCTAGGTTACATAGGTCTCACAAGTCATGAGCGGGTTTAGTAGAGTCTTGCGGATCGGTACAAAGACGTCTATACTTATCTTCGAGAGGTTGCAGAACCTTTAGGAAACTCCACATTCTTGAATTCTTGTCGTGTGAATGTGTTGATTCTAGTAACTAAACATATGTTGTTTCATTCTCTCACAGATGGTGAGGACACGTACTACCGGTCAGGAGGGCCAGCCACCAGTACCACCAGCCAGGGTCGCGAGAGGCCGAGGCCGCGGTAGAGGCCGTGGTAGGGGCAAAGGTGCAGCCCGTACAACAGCTGGGGCAGTACCTGCAGATCCACCGGTTGTCCTAGATCAGGACCAGGTTCCAGTTGTTGATGCACCAGCTCAGGCACCACCTATGCCTATTGTGATTCCAGGCCTTCAGGAGGCCCTAGCTCAGATTCTGACAGTGTGTACTGGCCTTGCTCAGGCGGTCTCTATCTCGACGACCGCAGCCACTTCTCAGGCCAGGGGAGGCATTTAGACTCCCGTCGCTCACACACCCGAGCAGGTTATTCAAGGACTTCAGACACTGGAGGCACCACCAGTGCAGACAGTTGCAGTTGCTCAGGATTATGTGGTTCCTTCTATGCCTGAGGATGATCAGCATAGGTTGGAGAGGTTTGGGAGACTCCAGCCACCACCTTTCAGTGGCACAGAGAGAGAGGATGCTCAGGACTTTTTGGACAGGTGTCAGAGGATACTCCGTACTGCTAGTATTTTGGAAACTTGTGGGGTCTCATTCACTACCTTTTAGTTTTCTGGGGCTGCACTCAGATGGTGGGAGACTTACGAGAGGCGTAGGCCTGTTGGCGCAACACCCCTTACTTGGCAGCAGTTCTCCGTGGTCATTTTGAAGAAGTTCGTGCCTCGATCCCGTAGAAAGGAGCTGCGCAGACAGTTTGAGCGGCTTTGCCAGGGTGATATGTCTATGACACAGTATGAGATGCTGTTCTCTGAGTTGGCCCGTCATGCTATCTGGTTGGTTCCCACGGACAGGGAGGGGAGCATGAGGTTTATTGATGGTCTCACTTATCAGCTATAGTTGCTCATGACTAGAGAGAAGGTTTTAGGTGCTACTTTTTTTGAGGTTGTCAACATTGCTCGATAGATTGAGATGGTTCGCGGTCAGGAGAGGGTTGAGAGGGAGGCCAAGAGGCCTTGTGGTCAGGGTGGATTCAGCGGTGCTCCTTTTGGGGGTCAATTCCAGCACGATAGAGGTTGTCATTTCAGACAAGCTCAGTCAGCTCGGCCATTTCATTGGGGTACATCATCTAGCCATTGTTCTCACAGTTCTCATCAGGGCCACTCATCACTTAGTGCCCTTCCAGCTCAGAGTTCATCTCGTGTTTCACCTGTTCAGGGCTCTTCCATGCCAGGTTCTTCTACCAGTCATCTCGGTGCTAGGGGTTCCCTTCAGTTTTCGCCACCAGTACACGAGAGTTATTTTGAGTGTGGGGAGCTTGGGCATATGTGGAGGCATTATCCTCATCGTCATGGAGGTCTATCTCAGCAGAGGAGTCAGCCTCCGACTTCAGTACCAATTACCTCACCACCCGCCCAGTCAGCTCGGGGTGGAGGTCAGTCAGCTAGGGGTCGCCCTAGAGAGGGAGGCAGATCAGGGGGTGCCCAGGCCCGTTTCTATGCCCTCCCTGCCAGACCAGATGTTATTGCTTCAGATGCTGTGATTACAGGTATTGTCTCAGTTTGTCACAGAGATGCCTCAGTATTATTTGACCATGGTTCCACGTATTCATATGTTTCCTCGTATTTTGCCTATTTTCTGGATATGCCCCATGAGTCTTTAGTTTCATTTGTACATGTATCTACTCCTGTGGGCGATACTATTATTATGGACCGCGTATATCGGTCATGTGTGGTGACTATTAAGGGTCTGGAGACCCAAGTGGACCTTTTGCTGCTCAGTATGGTCGACTTTGATGTGATATTGGGTATGGATTGGTTATCTCCATTTCATGTTGTTCTAGATTGTCACGCTAAGACGGTGACATTGGTGATGCTGGGAATTCCGAGGGTTGAGTGGAGCGATTCTGTAGATTATGTACCAAGTAGGGTGATTTCATATTTGAAGGCTCAACGCATAGTTGAGAAGGGTTGCCTATCTTATTTGGCTTTTGTGAGGGATGTTAGTGCAAAGACTCCTGTCATTGATTCTGTTCCGGTGGTACGTGATTTTCCGGATGTGTTTCTTGCAGACCTGCCAGGCATGCCGCCTGATAGGGATATTGACTTTGGTATTGATTTGGTGCCGGGCACTCAGCCCATTTCTATTCCACCGTATCGTATGGCACCGACGGAGTTGAAGGAATTGAAAGAACAGCTTCAGGAACTCCTTGATAAGTGGTTTATTCGGCCTAGTGTGTCACCTTGGGGTGCACCGGTTCTATTTGTGAAGAAGAAGGATGGTTCCATGAGAATGTGTATTGATTACAGGCAGTTGAACAAGATCACAGTCAAGAACAAGTATCCTTTGCCTCGTATTGATGATTTATTTGACCAGCTTCAGGGAGCGAGGGTGTTCTCTAAGATTGATTTGAGGTCCGGTTATCACCAGATGAAGATTCTGGATTCAGATATTCTTAAGACAGCTTTCAGGACCCGATATGGACATTATGAGTTCTTGGTAATGTCTTTTAGGCTGACCAATGCCCTAGCAGTGTTCATGCATTTGATGAACAGTGTATTCCAGCCCTATTTGCACTCATTCGTTGTTGTATTCATTGATGACATCCCGGTGTACTCTCGTAGCCAGGAGGAGCACGCTCAGCATTTGAAGATTGTATTACAGAGATTGATGGAGGAGAAGCTTTATGCAAAGTTCTCCAAATGTGAGTTTTGGCTTAGTTAAGGAGCATTCTTGGAGCATGTGGTGTCCAGTGAGGGTATTCAGGTGGACGCGAAGAAGATAGAGGCGGTCCATAGTTGGCCCAGACCATCCTCAGCCACGAAGATTAGGAGCTTTCTTGGTTTGGCGGGTTATTACCGTCGCTTTGTGGAGGGATTTTCATCTATTGCATCGCCCTTGACCAAATTGACCCAAAAGGGTGCTCCATTCAGGTGGTCGGATGAATGTGAGGAGAGCTTTCAGAAGCTCAAGGCTGCTTTGACCACAACTCCAGTGTTAGTTCTGCCATCAGCTTCAGGTTCTTACACCGTGTATTGTGATGCCTCAAGGATAAGCATTGGTTGTGTTTTGATGCAGGAGGGTAGGGTGAGTGCCTATGCCTTGCGCCAGTTGAAGACTCATGAGAAGAACTATCATGTCCACGATCTTGAGTTAGCAGCCATTGTTCATGCCTTGAAGATTTGGCTTCATTATTTGTATGGGGTTCATTGTGAGATCTATAGTGATCACCGGAGTCTGCAGCATCTGTTCAAGCAGAAAAATCTTAATTTGCATCAGCAGAGATGGTTGGAGCTACTTAAGGACTATGATATCACTATCCTGTACCATCCGAGGAAGGCCAATATGGTGGCCGATGCTTTGAGTCGTCGGGCAGAGAGTTTGGGGAGTTTAGCATATCTTCCAGCAGCAGAGAGACCTTTGGCATTGGATGTTTAGGCCTTAGCAGGCCGGCTTGTCAGATTGGATATTTCGGAGCCTAGTCGGGTATTGGCTTGTGTGGTCTCCAGGTCTTCTCTTTTTGACCGTGTTAGGGAGCGTCAGTATGTTGACACCCACTTGCTCGTTCTTCAGGACAGGGTTTGGAGAGGTGATGCTAGGGATTTGACTATTGGTGATGACAGTGTGCTGAGAATACAGGGCCGGATATGTGTGCCTAATATAGATGGGCTTCGAGAGTTGATTCTAGAGGAGGCCCACAGCTCGCAGTATTCCATCCATCCGGGTGCCACGAAGATGTACCAGGATTTGAGGCAGCACTATTGGTGGAGGCGGATAAAGAAGGATATAGTTGAGTTTATGGCTCGGTGTCTCAACTGTTAGCAGGTTAAGTATGAGCATCAGAGACCGGGTGGCTTGCTTCTGAGATTAGAGATCCCAGAGTGGAAGTGGGAGCGAATCACCATGGACTTTGTAGTTGGGCTCCCACAGACTTCGAGGAAGTTCGATGCTATTTGGGTTATTGTGGATCGGTTGACCAAGTCCGTGCACTTCATTCCAGTTGGTACTACTTACTCTCCAGAGCGGTTGGCTAAGATTTACATCCGAGAGATCGTTCGCCTGCACGGTGTCCCAGTTTCCATCATTTCAGATAGGGGTACTCAGTTCACATCGCAGTTTTGGAAGGCTGTGCAGCGAGAGTTGGGTACTCAGGTTGAGTTGAGCACAACTTTTCACCCTCAGACAGACGGGCAGTCCGAGCGCACTATTCAGATATTGGAGGACATGTTGCATGCTTGTGTCATTGACTTTGGGGGTTCATGGGACCAGTTTCTGCCACTCGCGGAGTTTGCATATAACAACAGTTATCAGTCGAGTATTCAGATGGCTCCGTACGAGGCTTTATATGGGAGGAGGTGTAGATCTCCAGTTGGATGGTTTGAGCCGGGTGGGGCTAGGCTCTTAGGTACAGACTTGGTCCAGGACGCATTAGATAAGGTGAAATTGATTCAGGAGCGGCTTCGTACGGCGCAGTCTAGGCAGAAAAGCTACGCGGATAGGAAGGTCTGTGATGTGTCTTTTATGGTTGGGGAGAAGGTTTTGTTGAAGGTATCACCCATGAAGGGTGTTATGAGATTTGGGAAGAGGGGCAAGTTGAGCCCCCGGTTCATTGGGCCTTTTTAGGTGCTTCAAAGGGGAAGGGAGGTGGCTTATAAGCTTGCCTTGCCACGCAGCTTGTCAAGTGTGCATCCAGTGTTTCATGTTTCCATGCTGCGGAAGTATATTGGATATCCGTCCCATGTTTTGGATTTCAGCACAGCTCAGTTAGAGGGTGATATGACTTATGATGTGGAGCCGGTGGCTATTTTGGATCGACAGGTTCGAAGGTTGAGGTCAAAGGATATAACTTCAGTGAAGGTGCAATGGAGAGGTCATCCTGTGGAGAAGGCCACCTGGGAGACTGAGCGGGAGATGCGGAGCAGATATCCACGCCTATTCGAGACTCTAGGTATGTTTCTAGACCCGTTCGAGGACGAACAGATGTTTAAGAGGGGGAGGATGTAACGACCCGGCTGGTCGTTTCGAGAGTTATAACCCCATTTTTCCCATTTCTACTTTTTTTTTGTGTTATTCAGCTATATTATGTTATATCGGGTTAGTTGGTTCGGGACCGGAGTGGTTTCAGAGTGAATTGAGACACTTAGTCTCTTAAGTAGATACTTGAGTTAGAAAAGTCAACTGGATATTGACCTATGTGTAAACGATCTCAGATTTGAATTCTGATGGTTCCGTTAGCTCCGTTAGGTAATTTTGGACTTAAGAGTGTGTCTGGAATGTGATTTGGAGGTCCGTGGTAGAATTAGGCTTGAATTGACGAAATTAGAAATATGACGATTTCGGTCGGCAGTGGAAAATTTGATATCGGGGTTGGAATGGAATTTTGGAAGTTGGAGTAGGTTTGTAGTGTCATTTGTGATGTGTGTGCAAAATTTGAGTTCATTCGGACGTGGTTTAGTTGGTTTCAGCATCAGTTGCCGAATTTGGAAATTTAGAAGTTCTTAGGCTTGAATACGAGGGTAATTTGATGATTTGATGTTGTTTTGAGTGATTCGAAGGTTCGACTGACGGATTTATCGGGTGGTTAATGGATTTGTCAAAGTTGGAAAATGCAGTTAAAGCTGCTACTACTGCTATTTTCACACTTGCGGAAGAAAGAGTCGCAGGTGCGATGCCGCTGGTGAACGTGGGAAGTTCGCAGGTGCGGGCAATGCTAGGCTAGGTAGGTTGCGCAGGTGCGAGTTGGAGGTCACATCTGCGAGCCCGCAAGTGCAAAACCTAGGGCGTAGATGCAGAAAGGGGGATGCTGGGCAGGCTTCGTAGGCGCGGAGGAAATGCGCAGGTACGTCTTCGCAGGCGCGGGGTTTTGGGCCGCAGATGCAGAAGATGGGCTCTTAAGTGAGTTCCGCACATGCGATGGATTTTTCTGCAGGTGCGGTGGCGCAGAAGCGTGCAATATTCCGCAGGTGCGAAAAACCTGGGCAGAAACCATAAATAGAACCCTTTGCGAATTTGGTTCATTTCCACCATTTTCAAGTCGGTGTTTGGAGCTTTTGGGGTGATGTTTGAAGGGTGATTCAATCGCTATCAGTGAGGTAAGTTGTTTGAGCCCTAATACTCGTATATATGGTGATTTCCCGTTGTTTAATCTTGTAATTAGTGAAAAGGAGGGGTTAGGGCTTGGAATATTGGGATAGTAATTTAAGGATTTGAAGGACCAAACGATGTCGGATTTTGATGAATTTGGTATGGTTAGACTCGTGAGTGAATGGGCTTTCTAGTTTTGTGAATTTTGTCGAATTTCGAGACATGGGCCTGGGGGCCGGGTTTGAGCCAATTTCGGGTTTTGGTCTAACTTTTGTAGCTTTTCTTGTGGAATTCATTCCATTAGCGTATATTGATGGTATTGTACTAATTGTGAATAGATTCGGAACATTTGGAGGCCGAGTCCAGAGGCAAAAGCATTGCGAGGTAGAGATTTGACCGGTTTGAGGTAAGTAACGATTGTAAATCTAGTCCTGAGGGTATGAAACCCCGGATTTCGTATCATTCTACTATTTTGAAGTGACGCACATGCTAGGTGACAGGCGTGTGGGCATGCACTATTGGGGATTGTGACTTGGTCCGTCCCGTAGCAACTGTAAAGTTTCATATTTTGTAGAAATTATATGATACTTATGTGTTTTTAGAAAGAGTTTCTGTTAATTGGGCTGAATGCCATGTTTGAGCCTTGTGCCATTACTGTATGGACCCTTAGGGGCCTTTTCTTACTATCCTCTCACTGTGTTCGATTGAAAATCTATACTCGGTCATGGTTATACCTATTTATTGTATAATTCAGTTTTATTATTCGATTTTGATGCATATAAATGTTGTTTTGGGCTGAGCACCCTATTTTTACTGAAATGTCCGAGTGGCTTGAGAGGTTTATGACTGAGTAAGGCCGAGGGCCTGATCTGTGAGTATATTTATGGGATCGGGTTGTACGCCGCAGCATGTTGCATATCTATGGGATCGGGCTGCACGTCGTTGCATGTTTGATATAGGCTGAGGGCCTGAGTGATTTATGCCATGATTTGGCTTGATATAGCGCTTGGGCTGAAGGAGCCCCTCCGGAGTCTATACATACCCCCAGTGAGCGCAGGTACCTACTGAGTGCGAGCGCCGAGTGCCGAGTGCTGAGTGACTGGGAGGCATGAGTGATTGTGAGGTATGCCCTAGTGGAAAGAGTGATTGTGAGGTATGCCCGAGTGGCAAGAGTGATTGTGAGGTATGCCCTAGTGGAAAGAGTGATTGTAGGTATGCCCGAGTGGCAAGAGTGATTGTGAGGTTTGCCCGAGGGGCTGTATATGAGTGATGCTTTGCCTGAGGGGCTGTTTATGATTTTATCATTTTTGCTCACCTTTGCATTTTTCCTCTGTTTGAAAGCTGTTGAAAAATATCCTTTAATGATTTTTATTGGAACTGGGTTTAAATGAGATGTTTTGATTCAAATCCTGATTTTAAAAGCATGTGGTATTTTACTGAGTTTTCCTGATATGGACGTTATATGCTTTATTACTCGTCACTACTACTCAGTCTTTATTTATTGTTGTTACTTACTGAGTTGGCATGCTTACGTTACTCCCTGCACCTTGTATGCAGATCCAGGTGTAGTTGGATACGGTAGCGGTTGTTGATTGTTCTAGTTTCAGATTTTTTCGGAGATAGCAAAGTAGCTGTTTGGCGATCGTAGCCCCTGCTCTTCTCCCTCTTATCTTCCTCTAGTTGTATTTAGCTATTTTTCCAGGTTGAGTTAGCCTTGATATTGTTAGACAGATGGTAGTAGAGGCTCATGACTAGTAACACCCCGATGTCAGGCTTTTCCTTCCTCACTTTTATTTTGATTTGAACTCCTTTGCGAAGGTTTTTATGTTAAATAACATTGAAATTATATTTGAAATGAAAATATCGGTTTGTTTTGGAAATGAGTCGGCTTGCCTAGTTCCATGATAGGTGCCATCACGACAAGGGTTAGTTTGGGTGCTATAATAATATCTCACAATCAGGCCCTCGGCCTTGCTCAGTCATAAATCTCTCCAGTCTCTCAGGCTCTCAATAATCATGAAATCAGCCCAAACAACAATGATATGATACATCAATAATGAACAATAGAGACTGGGATAAAATAATCAAGTAAATTGTGACTGAGTACAAAACAACAATTAAGCAGATAGTTCAACTTGTACACAACATCTGTGGGTCCTAACAGTACCAACATATAGCCTAAACATGGTTTCTAACATGACTTACAGTCAAATTTCCACAACACATAGAGAACATATAGCTAACAACAAGTTATTCAACTTTACAGTTTCACGGGACAGACCAATTCACGATCCCCTCGGTGCATGCCCATACGCCTGTCACCTAGAATGTGTGTCACCTCCAAAGTAATCCCATGATACCAAATTCTGGGGTTTCATATTCTCAGGACCAGATTTATAACTATTACTTACCTCAAACCATGAAATTCTTATTCCGCTAAGCCTTTGCCTCGTGAATTTTCCTTCAAACGCCTCGAATCTAGTCACAAATAATTCGATTCAGTCAATAAAATTTATTGCAATTAATTCCATAAGAAAATGCTAATTTTTAATAAAAATCCAAAATTTAGCTCAAAAATTGCACGTGGGGCTCACGTCTCAGAACCCGACAAAAGTTACCAAAATCCGGAAGCCCATTCAACCACGAGTCTAACCGTACTAATTTGACCAAATCCGACCTCAACTCGACCTCCAAATCTTCAAATCTTATTTTCAAATTCCTAAGTTCAAACTCCCGATTTACACCTCAAAAACATGTAATCTAGTCGGATTATTTGATGATAATTCAATATTATGGAGTAGAAATGATCACAAGGGACTTACCTCAATTTTTCCTGTGAAAACCTTGCTCAAATATCGCCCAACCCGAGCTTGAAATGCCTAAAAATGGCAAAAACTCGGAACACCTCTGTTTTTGTACTGCCAGGGGTTTTCGCACCTGCCCTTTCAGCGCTTCTGCGAAAACCGCACCTGTGCACACATCTGTGCTTCTGCGCAGTCCATCTCCCCTTCCCCTGTCCGCACCTACGACCACTACTTCTCTTCACGTTGGATGCATCTGCGATGAAAGGCTCGCTTCTGCGAGCACGCACCTGTGATGGAATTTTCACAGGTGCGATTGCATCAGATGGCAGAAACTTCAACTTTTTCTTCTAAGTCCGAATTTGATCTGTTCACCATCTGAAACTCACCCAAGGCCCCCGGGACCTCAACCAAATATACCAACAAGTCCTAAAACATCATACGAACTTAGTCGAGTCTTCAAATCACATCCAACAACACTAAAAACACGAATCACACATAGATTCAAGCCTAATGAACTTTGAAACTTCCAATTTCTACAAACAACGCCGGAACCTATCAAATCATGCCCGATTGACCTCTAATTTTGCACACAAGTCATAAATGACATAATAGAGGTATTCTAATTTTCAGAAGCGGATTCTGACCCCGATATCAAAAAGTCAACCCCCCCGTCAAACTTCCCAAATTCAACTTTCGCCATTTCAAGCCTAATTCCTCTACTGACCTAGATTGACTGGTTCTTGCTGGCTTGATGTCACGAACCGAAATTGCCACCGTCGGAACCGTGATGACGTCTAACATTTCACTTTCTAGGCAAGCCAACGTTAGAATATAATTAGCTATTTTAACAAAATTTTAAATTAATTAATAACAAGGAAACAAATGCGGAAATAAAGTCTAAAGCAAAGTGAATAATCCATAATAATCACAATATCTAAATACCATCCCAGAACTGGAATAGCAAGTGCACGAGCTTCTAGAATGATACAAATAAGGGTCTGAATAAAATAAAGTTGTCTGAAAGTAAACACACAGCTAAAATAAAGTAGACGGGGACTTCAGAACTGCGGACGATGTGCAGTTATACTTCAAGTCTCCTCTAGGTAGCTGAAATCCGAGCAAGTCTATGGTACGCCGCTGGGGCCAACTCGGAAATCTGCACAAGAAGTGCAGAGTGTAGTATTAGTGCAATCGACCCCATGTACTAGTAAGTGCCAAGCCTAACCTCGACGAAATAGTAACGAGGCTAAGGCAGGTCGCTTACTGTCACGACCCAAAATCTAACCTGTCGTGATGGCGCCTACCTCAATACTAGGCAAACCGATAACATCAATAACCATCGAATTTCCTTTAAGTTTGAAAAACATTATATTTAAATACAATACAAAATCCCACAAATACTGATACAAACATTCCCCAAAACCTGGTGTCACTGAGTACATGAGCATCTATTATGAATACAAGTTTGGAAAAATACGGTCTATAATAGTCTGAGACCAAATATAGAAAGCAAGGATATAGGGAAGGAGAGGCAAGGTCTGCGAAACACGACAGCTACCTCAGAATCTCCGAAAAAGTAATTGCGTGAAAGAATCAACACCCACTATGCCCGGGAATACCTGGATCTGCACACGAAGTGCAGGGTATAGTATGAGTACAACCAACTCAGCAAGTAACAATAATAAATAAGGAATTGAAGATAGTGACAAGTTACACAGTTATAGTTCATTTCCAGTAATTCCAACAAAGAATAGACATGTTTTCAAATCCGGCAGGTTAAGTCAAATCAATTTTATACAGTTCAAGTTCATGTAATCCGAATATAAAATCTTTCAGAGATTTCACAACAATGACAGATAGAAACTAAGTGCAACAACAAATGGAAAGCAAGTACAGCCTCTCAAGACAACAATCACTCAGTGGGCTCCCAGCCCTCATCACTCACACTCAGTGGGTACCCGCGCTCATTGGGGGTGTAAAGACTCCGGAGGGGATCCTACAGCCCAAGCTCTATAATTTGCATGGACAAATCACGTGCTGCACGGACAACTCACGTGCTATAGTATCAATATCTGGATCCACATGGACAACTCACGTGATGCATGGACAACTTTTTCTTCTAAGTCCGAATTTGATCCGTTAACCATCTGAAACTCACCTGAGGCCCGCGGGACCTCAGCCAAATATACCAATAAGTCCTAAAATATCATACGAACTTAGTCGAGTCTTCAAATCACATCCAACAACACTAAAAACACGAATCGCACATAGATCCAAGCCTAGTGAACTTTGAAACTTCCAATTTCTACAAACGACGCCGGAACCTATCAAATCACGTCCGATTGACCTCTAATTTTTCACACAAGTCATAAATGACATAACATAGGTATTTCAATTTTCAGAATCGGATTCCGACCCCGATATCAAAATGTCACCCCCCGGTCAAACTTCCCAAAATTCAACTTTCACCATTTCAAGCCTAATTCCTCTACCGACTTCCAAATAATTTTCTGGGCACACTCCTAAGTCCAAAATTACCATACGGAGCTATTTGAATTATCATAATTTGCATCCGAGGTCGTTTACACATAGGTTCACATCCGGTTAATATTTCTAACTTAGATTTTCAATTATGAGACTAAGTATCTCGTTTCACTCTGAATTCCTTCCGGACTCGAACCAACTAACCCGGTAAGTCATAAAACAAATGTAAAGCATAAATTGAGAAGTAAATGGGGAACGAGGTTATAATATTCAAAACGACTGGCTGGATCGTTACACTTACATTAACCTGTACGCCATAATAGTAATAATAATAATAATAATAGAAATAAATCAGGTAACTCATTTTAACAGTTGAAGCCAACTCAGCAGTCATAGCCAATTATTATTTCAATCAATTTCTGTTGCGACGTGCAACCCGATCCCACAATATATTCATATTCAATTTTGTTGGGGCGTGTAACCCGATCCCATTATATCTTTTCAATCAATTATGTTGCGGCATGCAACCCACTCCTCCAATATATCTATTTCAACCAATTCTATTGTGGCGTGTAACCCGCTCCTCCAATATATTCATTTCAATCAATTCTGTTGCGGCGTGCAACCCACTCCTCCAATATATTCATTTCAATCAATTCTGTTGCGGTGTGCAACCCGTTCGTCCAATATATTCACTTTCATTTCCGTTGCAGCATGCAACCCACTCCTCCAATATATTCATTTACCAATTCTTATAAAAGAAATTACTCCAATAAATTCAACAATTAATATGAAATTATAAGACAACAAACATACAATAATTATGATTTATTAGAAATAAGTTATGACAAGTAACAATTAATTATGGAAATTAAGGATGTAATAGGCATTTTAATAATTAGTATACTAAACATCAAGTGGCAATTAAGTCACAAAATCAAATAAGCATGTAGCAATTATAGCATAGATTCAAGGCATGATGTTGAGCAAAGAACACGAGAGAAATAATTAATATAATAATTAATACATGATTTAAAAAGATTTATGATTTTTCAAGTAATTATGCAAATAATTGATTTGACGACGTATAGACACTAGTTACCTCGCCTATACGTTATTCATATGCATTTCACATAACAAATAATATAAGGATTCTATTCCTTCAAGTCAAGGTTAACCACGACACTTACCTCGCTTTGCAATTAAATTCAAGAATTCAATAAACCTTTGCCTCACGAATTCGTGTGTGAAATCCTCAAATCTAGTCATAAACAATTCAATATACTCAAAATAAATCGTAGGAATTTGTAACGACCCGACATGTCATTTTAAGAATCTATGCCCCATTCAGCTACTTAAGGTCCCGAGCAACTTCGTAATACGTATTATGACTTACGTGAGCGGTTGTTTTAATTTCGGAAGATTCAGAATTTAAATTGAAAGAACAATTCTCATTTTTGAAACTTAAATGAAAAAAAGTTGATCGGAGTTTGAATTTTGAGCAAACGACTCTGGAATAGAATTTTGATAATTGCAATATGTCTGTATGATGATTTCGAACTTGGGTGTATGTTCGGGTTGAGTATCAGGTGGCCCGGGAGTATTTCGGTGCCTATTACTGAAGGTTGGTATTTTTTAAGTTTAAGAATTTCCTAAGTTTGGGTTGAAGTGGATTTTGATGTTATCAATGTCCGTTTGGGATTCCGAGCCTGGGGAGCATCCGGATGTGGATTTGAAAGTCTGTAGGTCATTTCGAGGTCATTTGGCGAAAGTTGGAAATTTGAAGGTTTTTGGGAAGTTTGACCAAGAGTGGACTTTTTGATATGGGGGTCGGATTCCGATTCCGGAAGTGGGAGTAGGCCTGCAATGTCAATTATGACTTGTGTGCAAAATTCGAGATCAATCGGATTTGATTTGATAGGTTCGGCGTCGAATGTAGAACTTTGAAGTTCTAAAGTTCATAAAGCTTGAATTGGGGAGCGATTCGTCGTTTTGATGTTGTTTGATGTGATTTGAGGCCTCGAGCAGGTTCGTGGTATGTATTGGGACTGGTTGGTACGATTGGACGAGGTCCTGGGGGCCTCGGGTTTGATTCTGGGTGGTTCCGGACCAAGTTTGGGTGTTTTGATGCTGCTGGTTGCTGGTTTTGGTGTTCTTCTTCACGTTCGCAAGGAGCCTCTCGCGTTCGCGAAGAAGGATTTTGCTATTGGGACTTTGTTCTTTGCGTTCGCGAAAAGATTCTCACGTTCGCAAAGAAGGAAATTCTGTTGTTCGTCGTCTGAATTTGGAGGCTCATATCTCGCAATCTATAAGAAATTTGGAGATGATCCAAAAATGACAGTTGTATCCCTTTGTGTCTAGTTTTCAGAAAGGTAAACCATTTGTCATTTAGAGTTGTGTACCAAAAGTTATGGTGGATAGACTATAGGCTATCCGGGAAGAGTTTGGAAATCTCTGTTGCACAGGGCTGACTCTGGAAGCTTATAACTCGTAATCTATAAGGAATTCGGAGATAAGAAATAAATGATAGTTATAGTCCTAGAGTCTAGTTTTCAGAAAGTCAAACCATTCATCATTTGGAGTTTTGTACAAAACGTTATGACCATTATACTAGAGGCTTTCTGAGAAGAGTTTGAAAATGGCTTTCGAAGAATTTGTTCATTGCGAACGCGAGAGGAGTGTCGCGAACGCGAAGAACAAACCCCCGGGCAGTAGAATAAAGTTCAAATTTGTCTCATTCTTCCATTTTTGGACCAAGGAAGCTCGGGTGAGGCGATTGTTCGAGAGTATTTCAAGGAAAACATTGGGGTAAGAATTCCTAACATGATTTTTGTTAAATTACATGAATTTGTTGTTGTTTGTATCACTAAATTTATGAATTGGGTTGAAAATGGTAGAAATCCTCTAGACTTTAATTTCATATTTGAAGGACGATCCGTTATTGAAATTTGATAATTTTGGTATGGTTGAACTCGTATCGAAATGGGTGTTCGGATTTCGTAAATATTTTGTCGGGTTTCGAGGGATGGGCCCCGCGCTGTCTCTTTAAAATAAAATTTTAAGTTGGTGTTTTATTATCCGGAGTAGTTTCCGATGAATTTTAATGAAGTTATACAATTAATTTGGATAGATTTGAGCCGTCCGGAGGTCAATTTAAGCAAGAAGGCTATTTTGGAATATCGGCCTAACTTCAAAAAGGTAAGTATCTTGCCTAACCTCGAGTGGGGGAATTTTTCCTTAGGCATCGAGTCTTATGTGCCATTTGTGAAATGTGAAAAGCTGTGTACGCGAGGTGACGAGTATGTATTAGGGCTTATATGTGCAAAATATATTGGGTTAAAGTCTTAGGCATATTCTGTAGTAAATTGGATAACCGTTGGCATTTATTAAATCATCTATTTGCCATGCCTCAATTCACGTTTGTTGAATTTGTTTTTATATGACAATTTGATGTGATTATTACTTGTATATTTATGTGAATTTCGTGAGTTTGATGATTTGATATTTCTTGGAATTTAATTTTATTATTAATTTTCCATCTGCAAATAATTAATGAAATAAGTTTAAACCGAGGAGTTATATAATTGTCAAGAATTTGGATTAATGAAGGCGTTGCCCTATACTGAGTATTTTCCATCTCTGTTGTTGTTTTGAGGTTTTATACACATGGATTAATTTTGTTATATCTTTGGAATTGGTTGTGGCAGTTGGGAAAATTGTGATATGAATTGATTTTTGTTATGTTGCCGTGATAATATTCCGTGTAAATTGTTTTGCTATTTGAGTTATTATTTTGAGGATATAAGGGTGGCATTTCACTGTTGACATCATGTGGGTATAAGGGTGACATTTTACTGTTGTTATGTGTGTTGGGATATTGTCTGGGCGGAGGGATAAGGGTGGCTATAGGAGAGATAAGGGTGGCTATAGGAGCGATAAGGGTGGCTATTGATATTGTTAGGACGGAGGGATAATGGAGGCTATTATAGGAGTGATAAGGGTGGCTATAAGAGAGATAAGGGTGGCTATCATCAGGGATGATATGTGATGATGTGGGGTTATTGCGTTGGTAATTTTCATGTGATGTTGTGATCTTTCTTGTGTTTATTTTTATACATTGTGCAATTTGTCTTGTTGTTGGTAAATTGATAATAGTCTGATCTATGTTGAAACTGGGAGCCTGTGGTTATTCCCAGGCGGATTATGAAATGAAATGTGGGCACGAGGTGTCGTGAGTAAATAATGACGATATTGGCACGTGAACTGTCTGTGTAGTTGTGATATGAAATGTGGGCACGAACCGTGAGTAAATAATGATGATATTGGCACGTGAATTGTCCGTCCAATTGTGATATGAAATGTGGGAACGAAGTACCGTGAACATATGAAAGTAGGCTGAGACCCGTATTTTATGATTTTGAAATGTTGTGTCACAGGTTGACTTTTATTCGAAAGAGATCTATTTGAAAGAAATTTATTTGAAAGAAATTTATTTGAAATAAATTTATTTGAAAGAAATTTATTTGAAGGAATTATATTTGAAAGGAATTATAGTTGAAAGATATTTATTTGAAGGGAGTATATCCGAAATATATTTATTGGAAAGTATTATATCCTGAAGATTATTATTTGAGAAGCATATAGGCGAAAGATTTATATTTGAAGGACTTGATTAATTGGGTGTACTTGTATTTATTATTTGTTGAGCAATATTAATGGTGTTCTTATTGCCACGTTGTGTATATCACTGGTTGATTAGTGTTTCCATTATTGTTATTTGTTTTCCTATTATTTTTGTATACTATATTGCACAGGTTATTAGACTAGTGAGTGTCTTGACTATACCTCGTCACTACTCCACTGAGGTTAGTCTTGATACTTACTGGGTACCGACTGTGGTGTACTCATACTACACATCTGCACATTTGTCACGACCCAAACTAACCCCTGTCATGATGGCGCCTATCGTGGAACTATGCAAGCCGACTCATTTCCAAAACAAACCAATATTTTCATTTCAAAGAAAATTTCAATGTTATTTAACATAAAAACCTTCGTAAAGGAGTTCAAATCAAAATAAAAGTGCGGAAGAAAAATCCCGACATCGGGGTATAACTAGTCATGAGCATCTACAACAATCCGTCTAACAATATCAAGGCTAGCTCAGCCGAGAAAATAGCTAAATACAACTAGAGGAAGATAAGAGGGAGAGGAGCAGGGCTGCGATCGCCAGGCAGCTACCTTGCTATCCCCGGAAAAATCTGCAATCAGAACAATCAACAACTGCTACCGTGTCCAGCTACACCTGGATCTGCACACAAGGTGCAGGGAGTAACGTGCGTATGCCAACTCAGTAAGTAACAACAATAAATAAAGACTGAGCAGTAGTAACGAGCAATAAAGCATATAACGTTCATATCAGGAAATCTCAGTAAAATACCACATGCTTTAAAAATCAGGATTTGAATCAAAATATCTCGTTTAAACCCAGTTCCAGTAAAAATCATTTAAAGATATTTTTCAACAGTTTTCAAACAGAGGGAAAATGCAAAGGGTGAGCAAAAATGATGAAATCATAAATAGCTCCTCGGGCAAAACATCACTCATATACAGCCCCTCGGGCAAACCTCACAGTCACTCGCGCCACTCGGGCATACCTCACAATCACTCTTGCCACTCGGGCATACCTCACAATCACTCATGCCTCCCAGTCACTCAGCACTCGGCACCCGCACTCAGTAGGTACCTGTGCTCACTGGGGGTGTGTACAAACTCCGGAGGGGCTCCTTCACCCCAAGCTCTATATCAAGCCAAATCATGGCATAAATCACTCAGGCCCTCGGCCGATATCAAACATGTTGCGGCGTGCATCACGATCCCATAAATATGCAACATGCTGCGGCGTGCAGCCCGATCCCATAAATATCCTCACAAATCAGGCCCTCGGCCTCACTCAGTCATAAACCTCTCAAGCCACTCGGCCATTTCAGTAAAACAGGGGATTCGGCCCAAAACATTTATATGCATCAAAATAGAGTCATAAAACTGCGTTATACGGTAAACAAGTATAAACATGACTGAGTATAGATTTTCAATCGAAAATAATGAGAGGATAGTAAGAAAATGCCCCTAAGGGTCCAAACAACACCGCCACAAGGCCCAAACATGGCATTCAGCCCAATTTACAGAAACTCTTTCTAAAACATATAAGTATCATATAGTTTCAACAAAGTATGCAACTTTACAGTTTCTATGGGACGGACCAAGTCACAATCCCCAACAGTGCACGCCCACACGCCCGTCACCTAGCATGTGCGTCACTAAAAATAGTAGAATGATACAAAATTCGGGGTTTTATACCCTCAGGACTAGTTTTACAATCGTTACTTACCTCAAACTGGTCAAATCTCTACCCCGCAATGCTCTTGCCTCTGGACTCGGCCTCCAAATGCTCTGAATCTATTCACAATCAGTACAATACCATCAATACGCGCTAATGGAATGAATTCCACAAGAAAAGCTACGAAATTAGACCAAACCCCGAAATTGGCTCAAACCCGGCCCCCAGGCCCACGTCTCGAAATCCGACAAAATTTACAAAACTAGAAAGCCCATTCCCTCACGAGTCTAACCATAAAATTCATCAAAATCCGACATTGTTTGGTCCTTCAAATCCTTAAATTACTTCTCCAAAAATCCCAAGCCCTAACCCCTCATTTTCACTAATTACAATGACTAAACAACGAAAAATCACCATATATACTAGTATTAGGGCTCAAGCAACTTACCTCACTGATATCCCTTGAATCACCCTTCAAATATCACTCCAAAAGCTCCACAAACCGACTTGAAAATGCTAGAAATGAACCAAATTCGCGAAGTGTTCTATTTATGGTTTCTGCCCAGATTTTCGCACATGAGGGCTCTTTTTCCGCGCCTGCGGTCAAGGCGCCGCATCCGCAAACTCCACTTAATTCCCCAGCTTTCGCACCTGCGCTCCAGGCCTCGCACATGCGGGCTCGCAGGTGCGGCCAAATCCTTTGCGCCTGCGCTCCAGCCTTGGCCTCACATTTTTCCGCATCTGCGCACCAAATTCTCGCACCTGCGAAAGCGCACATGCGCGCTCATACTCTGCTTCTGCGAAGCCTGCCCAGCATCCCCTTTTCCGCATCTGCGCCCCAGGTTTCGCACCTACGGGTTCGCAGATGCGGCCCCAAACTCGCATATGCGCAACCTGCCTAGCCCAGCATTGCCCGCACCTGCGAACTCCCCACGCGCACCAGCGGTCTCGCACCTACGACTCTATCTTCTGCATGTGCAAAAATAGCAGTAGCAGCAGCTTCAGCTGCATTTTCCAACTTCGACAAATCCGTTAACCACCCAAAATCACCTCGAGGCCCTCGGGACCTCAACCAAAAATACCAACAAGTCATATATCAACATACAAACTTAGTCGAACCTTCAAATCACTCAAAAGAACGTCAAATCATCAAATTACCCTCGGATTCAAGCCTAAGAACTTCTAAATTTCCTAATTCGGCAACCGATGCTGAAACCAACCAAACCACGTCCGAATGACCTCAATTTTTTCACACACATCACAAATGACACTACGAACCTACTCCAACCTTCAGAATTCCATTCGGACCCCGATATCAAATTTTCCATTGCCGACCGTAATCGCCAAATTTCCAATTTCGCCAATTCAAGACTAGTTCTACCACGGACCTCCAAATCACATTCTGGACGCACTCCTAAGTCCAAAATCATGTAACAGAGCTAACGGAAGCATCAGAATTCAAATCCGAGATCATTTACACATAGGTCAACATCTGGTTGACTTTTCCAACTTAAGTTTCTACTTAAGAGACTAAGTGTCTCAATTCACTCTGAAACCACTCCGGTCCCGAACCAACTAACCCGATATAACATAATATAGCTGAACAACACAAAAAGAAGTAAAAAATAGGGAAAACGGGGCTATAACTCTCGAAACAACCGGCTGGGTCGTTACATCCTCCCCTCTTAAACATCTGTTCGTCCTCGAACGGGTCTAGAAACATACCTAGAGTCTCGAATAGGCGTGGATATCTGCTCCGCATCTCCCGCTCAGTCTCCCAGGTGGCCTCCTCCACAGGATGACCTCTCCATTGCACCTTCACTGAAGCTATATCCTTTGACCTCAACCTTCAAACCTGCCGATCCAAAATAGCCACCGGCTCCACATCATAAGTCATATCACCCTCCAACTGAACCGTGCTAAAATCAAAAACATGGGACAGATATCCAGTATACCTCCGGAGCATGGAAACATGAAACACTGGATGCACACTCGACAAGCTGGGTGGCAAGGCAAGCTTATAAGCCATCTCCCATCCCCTTTGAAGCACCTAAAAAGGCCCAATGAACCGGGGGCTCAACTTGCCCCTCTTCCCAAACCTCATAACATCCTTCATGAGTGATACCTTCAGCAAAACCTTCTCCCCAACCATGAAAGACACATCACGGACCTTCCTATTCGCGTAGCTCTTCTGCCTAGACTATGCCTTGCGAAGCCGCTCCTGAATCAATTTCACCTTATCTAATGCATCCTGGACCAAGTCTGTACCCAAGAGCCTAGCCTCACCTGACTCAAACCATCCAACCGGAGATCTACACCTCCTCCCATATAAAGCCTCGTATGGAGCCATCTGAATACTTGACTAATAACTGTTGTTATATGAAAACTCCACGAGTGGCAGAAACTGGCCCCATGGACCCCCAAAGTCAATGACACAAGCACATAACATGTCCTCCAATATCTGAATAGTGCGCTCGGACTGCCCATTCGTCTGAGGGTGAAAAGTTGTGCTCAACTCAACCTGAGTACCCAACTCTCGCTGCACGACCCTCCAAAACTGTGATGTGAACTGAGTACCCCTATCTGAAATGATGGAAACTGGGACACCATGCAGGCGAACAATCTCTCGGATGTAAATCTCGGCCAACCGCTCTGAAGAGTAAGTAGTACCAACTGGAATGAAGTGTGCGGACTTGGTCAGCCAATCCACAATAACCCAAATAGCATCAAACTTCCTCGAAGTCTATGGGAGCCCAACTACAAAATCCATGGTGATTCGCTCCCACTTCCACTCTGGAATCTCTAATCTCTGAAGCAAGTCACCCGGTCTCTGATGCTCATACGTAACCTGCTGACAGTTGAGACACCGAGCTACAAACCCAATTATATCCTTCTTCATCCGCCTCCACCAATAGTGCTGCCTCAAATCCTGGTACATCTTCGCGGCACCCGGATGGATGGAATACCGCAAGCTGTGGGCCTCCTCAAGAATCAACTCTCGAAGCCCATCTACATTAGGCACACATATCTGGCCCTGCATTCTCAGCACGCCATCATCTCCAATAGTCACATCCCTAGCATCACCTCTCTGAACTGTCCTGAAGAACAAGCAAGTGGGGGTCATCATACTGACGCTCCCTGATGCGGTCATAGAGAGAAGACCTGGAGACCACACAAGCCAATACTCGACTAGGCTCCGAAATATCCAATCTGACAAGATGGCCTGCCAAGGCCTGAACATCCAATGCCAAAGGTCTCTATGCTACCGGAAGATATGCTAAACTCCCCAAACTCTCTGCCCGGCGACTCAAAGCATCGGCCACCACATTGGCCTTCCCCGGATGGTACAAAATAGTGATATCATAGTCCTAAGAAGCTCCAACCATCTCCATTGACGCAAATTAAGATCCTTCTGCTTTAACAGATACTGTAGACTCTGGTGATCAGTATAGATCTCACAATGAACCCCATACAAATAATGATGCTAAATCTTCAAGGCGTGAACAATGGCTGCTAACTCAAGATCATGGACAGGATAGTTCTTCTCATGGGCCTTCAACTGGCGCGAGGCATAGGCGATCACCCTACCCTCCTGCATCAAAACACAACCAATGCCTATTCTCGAGGCATCACAATACACGATCCCCCCACACAAAGTTAGGCAAGACACTTACCTCAAAATACACTAACTCTTGAGCTTCTGAAAGCTCTCCTCACACTCATCCGACCACCTGAATGGAGCACCCTTTTGGGTCAATTTGGTCAAGGGCGATGCAATAGATGAAAATCCCTCCACAAAGCGACGGTAATAACCCTCCAAACCAATAAACCTCCTAATCTCCGTGGCTGAGAACGGTCTAAGCCAATTCTGCACCGCCTCTATCTTCTTCGGATCCACCTGAATACCCTCACTGGACACCACGTGTCCCAAGAATGCTACTGAACTGAGCCAAAACTCATAATAGGAAAACTTTGCATAAAGTTTCTCCTCCCTTAATCTCTGTAATACAATCTTCAAATGCCGAGCGTGCTCCTCCTGGCTACGAGAGTACACCAGGATATCATCAATGAATACAACAACGCATGAGTCCAAATAGGGCTGGAATACACTGTTCATCAAATGCATCAACGTTGTTGGGGCATTGGTCAGCCCAAAAGACATCACCAAGAACTCATAATGGACATATCGGGTCCTGAAAGCTGTCTTAAGAATATCTGAATCCCGAATCTTCAGCTGGTGATAACCGGACCTCAAAACTATCTTGGATAACACCCTCGCTCCCTGAAGCTGGTCGAATAAATCATCAATACGAGGCAAAGGATACTTGTTCTTGACTGTGACCTTGTTCAACTGCCTGTAATCAATACACATTCTCATGGAACCATCCTTATTTTTCACAAATAGAACTGGTGCACCCCAAGGTGACACACTAGGCCGAATAAACCCCTTATCAAGGAGTTCCTGAAGTTGTTCTTTCAATTCCTTCACCTCCGTCGGTGCCATACGATACGGTGGAATAGCAATGGGCTGAGTGCCCGGCACCAAATCAATACCAAAGTCAATATCCCTATCAAGCGGCATGCCTGGCAGGTCTGCAGGAAACACATCCGGAAAATCACGTACCACCGGAACACAATCAATGACAGGAGTCTCTGCACTAACATCCCCCACAAAAGCCAAATAAGATAGGCAACCCTTCTCAACCATGCGTTGAGCCTTCAAATATGAAATCACCTTACTTGGTACATAATCTACAAAACCGCTCCACTCAACCCTCGAAATTCCAGGCATAGCCAACGTCACCGTCTTAGCGTGATAATCTAGAATAGCATGACATGGAGATAACCAATCCATACCCAATATCACATCAAAGTCGACCACACTGAGTAGCAAAAGGTCCGCATGGGTCTCCAAACCCCCAATAGTCACCATACATGACCGATATACGCGGTCCACAATAATAGTATCGCCCATATGAGTAGATACATGTACATAAGAAACTAAATACTCACGGGGCATATCCAGAAATGGGCGAAATATGAGGAAACATATGAATACGTGGAACCAGGGTCAAATAATACTGAGGCATCTCTGTGGAAAACTGAGACAATACCTATAATCACAATATCTAAAACAATAGCATTTGGTCTGGCAGGGAGGGCATAGAAATGGGCCTGGCCACCCCCTGATCTACCTCCCCCTCTAGGACGACCCCTCGCTGACTGACCTCCACCCCGAGCTGACTGGGCGGGTGGTGGGGTAACTGGTGCTGAAGTCGGAGGCTGACTCCTCTGCTGAGATAGACCTCCATGATGACGAGGACAATGCCTCCACATATGCCCAAGCTCCCCACACTCAAAATAACTCCCTGGTGCTGGTGGCAAAAACTGAAGGGAACCCCCTAGCACCGGGATGACTGGTAGAAGAACCTAGCATGGAAGAGCCCTGAACAGGTGGAGCACGGGATGAACTTTGAGCTGGAAGAGCACTAAGTGATGAGTGGCCTTGATAAGAATTGTGAGAACCATGGCCAGATGATGCACCCCGATGAAATGGCCGAGCTGACTGAGCCTGTCTGAAATGACGACCTCTACCATGCTGGAACTGACTCCCAAAAGGAGCACCACTGAATCTACCCTGACCACGAGGCCTCTTGGCCTCCCTCTCAACCCTCTCTTAACCGCGAACCATCTCAATCTGCCAAGCAATGTCGACAACCTCATCAAAAGTAGCACCCGAAACACTCTCTCTAGTCATGAGCAACTGTAGCTGATACGTGAGACCATCAATAAACCTCATGATCCTCTCCCTGTCCGTGGGAACAAACCAAATCGCATGACGGACCAACTCAGAGAACCATATCTCATACTGTGTCACAGACATATCACCCTGGCGAAGCCGCTCAAACTGTCTATGCAGCTCCTCTCTTCGGGATCGAGGCACGAACTTCTCCAAAAAGACCACAGAGAACTAATGCCAAGTAAGGGGTGTTGTGCCTACAGGCCTATGCCTCTCGTAAGTCTCCCACCATTTGAGTGTAGCCCCAGAAAACTGAAAGGTAGTGAATGAGACCCCACAAGTCTCCAGAATACCAGCAGTACGGAGTATCCTCTGACACCTGTCCAAAACGTCCTGAGCATCCTCTCTCTATGCCACTGAAAGATGGTGGCTGGAGTCTTCCAAACCTCTCCAACCTACGCTGATCATCCTCAGGCATAGCAGGAGCCACATAATCCTGAGCAACTACAACCGGCTGGGTTGGTGGTGCCTCCAGTGTCTGAAGTCCCTGAATAACCTGCTCGGGTGTGCGAGCGACGGGAGTCTGAGTGCCTCCCTTGTCCTGAGAAGTGGCTGCAGCCGTCGAAATAGAGACTGCCTGAGCAAGGCCGGTACACGTTGTCAGAATTTGAGCTAGGGCCTCCTGAAGGCCTGGAATCACAATAGGCGCAGGTGGTGTCTGAGCTGGTGCATCAACAACTAGAACCTGATCCTGATCTGGGACACCCGGTGGATTCACAGGTACTGCCCCAGCTGTTGTACAGGCTGCACCTCTGCCCCTACCACATCCTCTACCGCGGCCTCGGCCTCTCGCGACCCTGGTTGGTGGTGCTGGTGGCTGGCCCTTCTGACCAGTAGCACGAGTCCTCACCATCTGTGAGAGAATGTAACAACAGATATTTAGTTACTAAAATCAACAAATTCGCACGACAAGAATTCAAGAATGTGGAGTTTCCTAAAGGTTCTGCAGCCTCTCAGAAATAGGTACAGACGTCTCCGTACCGATCCGCAAGACTCTACAAAACCCGCTCATGACTCGTGAGACCTATGTAACCTAGGCTCTAATACCAGTCTGTCACGACCCAAACTAACCCCTGTCGTGATGGCGCCTATCGTGGAACTAGGCAAGCCGACTCATTTCCAAAACAAACCGATATTTTCATTTCAAAGAATATTTCAATGTTATTTAACATAAAAACCTTCGTAAAGGAATTCAAATCAAAATAAAAGTGCAGAAGGAAAAGCCCGACATCGGGGTGTCACTAGTCATGAGCATCTATAACAATCTATCTAACAATATCAAGGCTAACTCAGCCTGGAAAATAGCTAAATACAACTAGAGGAAGATAAGAGGGAGAAAAGCAGGGATGCGATCGCCAGCCTGCTACCTTGCTATCCCCGGGAAAATCTGCAATCAGAACAATCAACAACTGCTACCGTGTCCAGCTACACCTGGATCTGCACACAAGGTGCAGGGAGTAACGTGAGTATGCCAACTCAGTAAGTAACAACAATAAATAAAGATTGAGCAGTAGTGACGGCAATAAAGCATATAACATTCATATTAGGAAATCTCAGTAAAATACCACATGCTTTAAAAATCAGGATTTGAATCAAAATATCTCGTTTAAACCCAGTTCCAGTAAAAATCATTTAAAGATATTTTTCAACAATTTTCAAACAGAGGAAAAATGCAAAGGGTGAGCAAAAATGATGAAAACATAAACAACCCCTCGGGCAAAACATCACTCATACACAACCCCTCAGGAAAACCTCACAGTCACTCGTGCCACTCGGGCATACCTCACAATCACTCTTGCCACTCAGGCATACCTCACAATTACTCTTGCCACTCGGGCATACCTCACAATCACTCATGCCTCCCAGTCACTCAGCACTCGGCACTCGCACTCAGTAGGTACCTACGCTCACTGGGGGTGTGTACAGACTCTGGAGGGGCTCCTTCAGCCCAAGCTCTATATCAAGCCAAATCATGGCATAAATCACTCAGGCCCTCGGCCGATATCAAACATGTTGCGGCATGTATCCCGATCCCATAAATATGCAACATGCTGCGGCGTGCAGCCCGATCCCATAAATATCCTCACAAATCAGGCCCTCGGCCTCACTCAGTCATAAATCTCTCAAGCCACTCGGGGATTTCAGTAAAATAGGGCATTCGGCCCAAAACATTTATATGCATAAAAATAGAGTCATAAAACTGAGTTATGGAGTAAACAAGTATAAACATGACTGAGTATAGATTTTCAATCGAAACCAGTGAGAGGATAGTAAGAAAAGGTCCATAAGGGTCCAAACAACACTGGCACAAGGCCCAAACATGGCATTCAGCCCAATTTACAGAATTTGTTTCTAAAACATATAAGTATCATATAGTTTCAACAAAGTATGCAACTTTACAGTTGCTACGGGACGGACCAAGTCACAATCCCCAATAGTGCACGCCCACACGCCCGTCACCTAGCATATGCGTCACTAAAAATAGTAGAATGATACAAAATTTGGGGTTTCGTACCGTCAAGACTAGATTTATAATCGTTACTTACCTCAAACTGGTCAAATCTCTACCCTGCAATGCTCTTTCCTATGGACTCGGCCTCCAAATGCTCTGAATCTATTCACAATCAGTACAATACCATCAATACGTGCTAATGGAATGAATTCCACAAGAAAAGCTACAAAATTAGACCAAAACCCGAAATTGGCTCAAACCCGGCCCCCAGGCCAACGTCTCGACATCCGACAAAATTTACAAAACTACAAAGCTCATTCACTCACGAGTCTAACCATACCAAATTCATCAAAATCAGACATCATTTGGCTCTTCAAATCCTTAAATTACTTCTCCAAAAACCTCAAGCCCTAACCCCTCATTTTCACTAATTACAATGACTAAACAATGAAAAATTACCATATATACAAGTATTAGGGCTCAAGCAACTTACATCACTGATAGCCCTTGAATCACCCTTCAAACATCACTCCCAAAGCTCTACAAACCGACTTGAAATTGGTGGAAATGAACCAAATTCGTGAAGTGTTCTATTTATGGTTTCTGCCCAGGTTTTCGCACATGCGGGCTCTTTTTCCGCGCCTATGGGACCGCACCTGCGGTCAAGGCGCCGCATCCGCGATCTCCACTTAATTCCCCAGCTTCCGCACCTGCGCTCCAGGCCTCGCAGGTGCGGCCAAATCGTTCGTGCCTGCGCTCCAGCCTTGGCCTCACATTTTTCCGCATCTGCACAGCAAATTCTCGCACCTGCGCACTCATACTCTACTTCTGCGAAGCCTGCCCAGCATCCCCTTTTCCACATCTGCGCCCCAGGTTTCGCACCTGCGGGCTCGCAGATGCGACCTCCAACTCGCACCTGCGTAACCTGCCTAGCCCAGCATTGCCCGCACCTGTGAAGTCTCCACGTGCACCAACGGCCTCGTACCTGCGACTCTTTCTTCCGCAGGTGCAAAAATAGCAGTAGCAGTAGCTTCAGCTGCATTTTCCAACTTTAACAAATCCGTTAACCACCCGGAATCACCCCGAGGTCCTCAGGACCTCAACCAAAAATACCAACAAGTCATATATCAACATACAAACCTTAGTCGAAACTTCAAATCACTCAAAACAATATCAAATCATCAAATTACCCTCGTATTCAAGCCTAAGAACTTCTAAATTTCCAAATTCGGCAACCGATGCCTAAACCAACCTAACCACATACGAATGACCTCAAATTTTGTACACACATCACAAATGACACTATGAACCTACTCCAACTTTCAGAATTCCATTCTGACCCCGATATCAAATTTTCCATTGCCGACCGAAATCGCCAAATTTTCAATTTCGCCAATTCAATCCTAATTCTACCACAGACCTCCAAATCACATTCTGGATGCACTCATAAGTCCAAAATCACCTAACGGAGCTAACGGAACTATCAGAATTCAAATCCGAGATTGTTTACACATAGGTCAACATCCGGTTGACTTTTCCAACTTAAGTTTCTACTTAAGAGACTAAGTGACTCAATTCACTCTGAAACCACTCCGGTCCCTAACCATCTAACCTGATATAACATAATATATTTGAATAACACAAAAAGAAGTAAAAGATGGGGAAAATGGGGCTATAACTCTCAAAACGATCGGCCGAGTCGTTACATCCAAGTGTTGGAGATATCGGACTCGGACAGAGTTAAAGTGTGATCGCAATGATTCAAGGTAGAGCTGTTTGGTCGTCGCAGTTCCTTGGAGTCTTTCCATTTTATTGTACTATTAATTATTATTCCAACAGTATTGAGTATTCAATCCTTGAGATCATTCCATGTATTCCGTTAGAGTTCATGACTCGGTATTACCAGTCTTGGGAGGTTGTTATATTTGTAATTATTTCCGTTGTTGGTTTATATAAAACAAATATTGGCTTGAATTTTAATTATAATCGGTTTACTTAGTCTTAGAGACTAAGTGCCATCATGACGCCTATGGTGGGATTTTAGTAGAGTTTTGCGGATCGGAACGGAGACGTTTGTACTTATCTACGAGAGGCTACAGAGCTAGTAGGAAATTTTTTCACTTCTTTCATTCCTTATTGTGCATTATTTATTCAGCTTGAAGCATATATCTTATGTTCTTTTGCATTCACTCATGTATGAAATTGCACACTCTGTATCCACTATGCGTCAATGGTTCATGATAGTACAGAGGGGTTAAAGGGAGCCAGAGTTGCTCAACCATTCCTACAACGTGTCGTCCAGATCAAGGATGTGAAAATATTGACAGATCATTTTGGTTGATAAGTATGATATTAAGAAGGTTTAATTAATTGCCTAATCATCACAATCGTGGTAGGGTCACGAGGTGGATGTAGATCTGAAGATAGTTGGTGGTATTAGAGACTATGTAGTTTGTATGGGATTTCCATTTAGTGAAAGGTACATACTAGCAGTCAAGGCACTCAAGGAAGCAATTTTATTTGTCACGATGATGACATGCACCCAATAAATGGCTTGATGTGTCTTATGAATGGTAACGTACAAGCGGTGAAGGTTAGTATTGTGCATCATCAGACTGTTTCCTATGGCTTCACGCCAAGTGAGGGGAGTCCACTATCAACGATCAGAATGCGGGATCATGCGTTATATCAGTTTTGGCCTGAGATGTATATATGTGGTATTGAAAGGTTCTCCAAAACTTGTATATGATTAAGAGCTGAGATTTGTATGGGATGGTTTTAGGATTTGCAGTATTCCCACGTCCTTAATAATTCTACATTTCAGTATCAGTGGGGTCATGGAAACAATTTCAGAATACTTGAGGTGCTCCAGTAAGTTCTTTTAATGCACCACCGGTACGGGGTTCCTACAATGGGTATTCCAGTTATCCGACACAGAGTCAGTACGAGCAACCGCGACCTCAGAGGGATTGTTATAAGTGTGGTGATACTAGACACATCATGAGAGATTGTCCCAGACTTGGGAGGGGTGGATTTTATCAGAACACTCAGGCTATGGGCCTCATTGCAGCTACTACCCCACGTGCACAACCAGTTAGGGGTGGATGACAAGCGGGTAGAGGGCGCCCTAGAGGGGGAGGCCCAACCCGTTGATATATTTTCTATGGTATAGCTGAGGCCACTACACCAGATGGTGTCGTTACAGGTACGATCCCGATTTGTTATAAAAGGGTATTTTCCCTTAATTTTATTCGGTTCTGAATATTGAGGTGAGTCCTCCTGTTATGCCCCGCTTATGGGTAAGCTTCATAATTTTGTGACCCACTTACATGTTTATCCCTGTTGGGAGTTTTGATGATGTTAGCCTGAGTCTATCATTTTTATTTTGTACACCATTGAGGGCTATAAGTCCAAACGTGACTTTTTATTACTCACTACAGTGAGTTTTGATGTGATTTTGGAATAATTGATTTCAATTTTATGAATTATATGCCCTACCGGGATGAGGGTTCATTATGTGTTGTGAAAACTGTTTACGGAATATATTGAAAAGAAAAAAGAAAGGAAATTAAAATTTTTAGTTGGCACAATGTGCAAAATACTTGTGATTCAGAGTTGAGGACGAGATCCTCGCATTTTTATATGATGTAAAATATTTAAACTGGGCTACAAGCCATGGTGGAAGTTATATAAGGACGAGGTCCTTGTGGTGAAATATTTATCAGTTAAATTCTCCCTTTGTGAAATTTAATTTGTACTATAGTACTAATAGGGAGTCATGCCTGATAGGCTTATGTGATAATTCTTTTATGTATTTCTATGCCATAATTGTGTTGTAATTATTGAGTTTTAGACCACGAGGTGAGTGCCCAGGTGGCGTTAAATGCGACTCATTAATTCGGATAAATAATTATGAGGTCTCCATGCCTTGCGTGTTGCTGTCAGTGTTACGAAAAGTTGAAATATGATTTTGGTGAATATGAGATTAATTGAGGATGTTGAAAATTAATTATAAACAGTTATATTGACCAGAGATGTGGTTATGGACATACGTATGATGTGTGCGTAGGCACGAGTTGCTACAGCCGGTTGAAACTAATGCTGTGTGTTGATGTAAGGAATTTGAAATTGATTGGAGTGTAAGGAATTGGCTTTAAAGCTTATAACTGTGAATAAAAGAAATAATCTCCACTTAGATGATGTTGTCCAACCCCTGTCCAATTTATGGTGACGTAAAATCACCTGTGAGTATGTGTGAAATAATACACTCAGTAATTTAATGTCATCAGAATAATTCTTGGCACGTTTGAGGACGAACGTATGTTTAAGAGGGGGCGAATGTAACGATCCGACTTGTCATTTTAAGAATATATGCAACATTCAGCTACTTAAGGTCCCGAGCAACTTCGTAATGCGTATTATGACTTGCGTGTACGGTCGTTTTAATTTCGGAAGATTCAAAATTTAAATTGAAAGAACAATTCTCATTTTTGAAGCTTAAATGAAAAGAGTTGACCGGAGTTTGAATTTTGAGCAAATGACTCTGGAATGGAAATTTGATAATTCCAATAGGTCTGCATGATAATTTCGGACTTGGGCATATGTTCGGGTCGAGTATCAGGTGGCCCAGGAGTATTTCGGTGCCTATTACTCAAGGTTGACATTTTTAAAGTTTAAGAATTTCCTAAGTTTGGGTTGAAGTGGATTTTCATGTTATCGATGTCCGTTTGGGATTCCGAGCCTAGGAAGCGTCCGGATATGGATTTGGAAGTCTCTAGACCATTTTGGGGTCATTTCGCGAAAATTGGAAATTTGAAGTTTTTTGGGAAGTTTAACCGAGAGTGGACTTTTTGATATCGGGGTCAGATTCTGATTCCGGAAGTGGGAGTAGGCCCGTAATGTCAATTATGACTTGTGTGCAAAATTCGAAATCAATCGGATTAGATTTGAAAGGTTTCGGCGTCGAATGTAGAACTTTGAAGTTCTAAAGTTCATAAAGCTTGAATTGGGGTACGATTCATGGTTTTGATGTTGTTTGATGTGATTTGAGGCCTCGAGCAGGTTCGTGTTATGTATTGGGACTGGTTGGTACGATTGGACGGGGTCCCGGGGGCCACGAGTTTGATTCGGGGTGGTTCTGGACCAAGTTTGGGTGTTTTGATGCCGCTGGTTGCTGGTTTTGGTGTTCTTCGCGTTCGCGAAGAGGTTCTAGTGTTCGCGAAGAAGGAAATTTTGCTATTCGTCGTCTGAATTTGGAGGTTCATATCTCGTAATCAATAAGAAATTTGGAGATGATCCAAAAATGACAGTTGTAGCTATTTGTGTCTAGTTTTCCGAAATGTAAACCATTTGTCATTTGGAGTTGTGTACCAAAAGTTATGGTGGATACACTATAGGCTATCTTGGAAGAGTTTGAAAATCTCGGTTGCACAGGGCTGACTCTGGAAGCTTATATCTAGTAATCTATAAGGAATTGGGAGATGAGAAACAAATAAAAGTTATAGCCCTGGGAGTCTAGTTTGGCAGAAAGTCAAACCATTCATCATTTGGACTTTTGTAGAAAATGTTATGACCATTATACTAGAAGCTGTCTCATAAGAGTTTGAAAATGGCTTTTGAAGAATTTGTTCAGCGCGAACACGAGGGGAGTTTTAAGGGCGATCCTTTATCGAAATTTGATAATTTTGGTATGGTTGAACTCGTATTGGAACGGGTGTTCGGATTTCGTAAATATTTTATCGGGTTCCGAGGGGCGGGCCCCGCGCTGTCTTTTTAGAATAAAATTTTAAGTTGGTGTTTTATTATTCAGAGTTATTTCTGATGAATTTTAATGAAGTTATACAATTAATTTGGATAGATTTGAGCTGTGCGGAGGTCAATTCAAGAAAGAAGGCTAATTTGGAATATCGGCCTAACTTCAAAAAGGTAAGTATCTTGCCTAACCTCGAGTGGGGGAATTTCCCCTTAGGCATCGAGTCTTATGTGCCATTTGTGAAATGTGAAAAATCGTGTACGCGAGGTGACGAGTACGTACTCGGGCATATATGTGCAAAATATATTGGGTTAAAGTCTTAGGCATATTGTGTAGTAAATTGAATAACCGTTGGCATTTATTAAATCATCTATTTTCCATGCCTCAATTCGCGTTTGTTGAATTTGTTTTTATATGACAATTTGATGTGATTATTACTTGTATATTTATTGGAATTCCGTGAGTTTGATGATTTGATATTTCTTGGAATTTAATTTTATTATTGATTTTCCATCTGCAAATAATTAATGAAATAAGTTTAAACGGAGGTGTTATATAATTATCAAGAATTTGGATTAATGAAGGCGTTGCCCTATACTGAGTATTTTTCATCTCTGTTGTTGTTTTGAGGTTTTATACACATGGTTTAATTTCAAATTATGATATGAATTGATTTTTGTTATGTTGCCGTGATAATATTCCGTGTAAATTATTTTGCTATTTGAGTTATTATTTTAAGGATATATGGGTGGCATTTCACTGTTGATATTATGTGGGTATAAGGGTGGCATTTCACTGTTGTTATGTGTGTTGGATATTGTCTGGGCGGAGGGATAAGGGTGGCTATAGGAGAGATAAGGGTGGCTATAGCAGCGATAAAGGTGGCTATTGATATTGTCAGGGCGGAGGGATAAGGGAGGCTATTATAGGAGTGATAAGGGTGGCTATATGAGAGATAAGGGTAGCTATCGTCAGGGATGATATGTGATGATGTGGGGTTATTGCGTTGGGAATTTTCATGTGATGTTGTGATTTTCCTTGTGTTTATTTTTATACCTTGTGCAATTTGTCTTGTTGTTGGTAAATTGATAATAGTCTGATCTATGTTGAAATTGGGAGCCTGTGATTATTGCCATGCGGATTATGAAATGAAATGTGGGCACGAGGTGCCGTGAGTAAATAATGACGATATTGGCACGTGAACTGTCCGTGCAGTTGTGATATGAAATGTGGGCACGAACCGTGAGTAAATAATGATGATATTGGCACGTGAATTGTCTGTGCAGTTGTGATATGAAATGTGGACACGAGGTGTCGTGGTTAAATGATGATGATATTTGGCACGTGAGTTGTCCGTGTGGTTGTGATAGAGAAATAGGCACGAGGTACCGGGGAAATAGGAAAGCGGGCTGAGACCCGTGTTTTATGATTTTGAAATGTTGCGTCACAGGGTGACTTTTATTCGAAGATTTATTTGAAAAAATTTTATTTGAAAGAAATTTATTTGAAAGAAATTTATTTGAAGGAATTATATTTGAAAGAGATTTATTTGAAAGAATTATAGTTGAAAGATATTTATTTGAAGGGAGTATATCCGAAATATATTTATTGGAAAGTATTATATCCTGAAGATTATTATTTGAGAAGCATATAGGCGAAAGATTTATATTTGAAGGACTTGATTAATTGGGTGTACTTGTATTTATTATTTATTGAGCAATATTAATGATGTTCTTGTTGCCCTGCTGTGTATATCTCTGGTTGATTAATGTTGCCATTATTGTTATTTGTTTTCCTATTATTTTTATATACTTTATTGCACAGGTTATTACACCAGTGAGTGTCTTGACTGTACCTCGTCACTACTCCACTGAGGTTAGTCTTGATACTTACTGGGTACTGACTGTGGTGTACTCATACTACACTTCTGCATATTTTTGTGCAGAGCCATGTGTTGGAGATATCGTAGTCCCTTGGAGTCTTTTCATTTTATTGTACTGTTAATTATTATTCGAACAGTATTGAGTATTCAATCCTTGAGATCATTCCATGTATTCAGTTAGAGTTCGTGACTCAATATTACCAGTGTTGGGAGGTTGTTATATTTGTAATTATTTCGCTGTTGGCTTATATAAAAAAAAAACAATTGGCTTGAATTTTAATTATAATTGGTTTACTTAGTCTTAGAGACTAAGTGTCATCACGGCGCATGTGGTGGAATTTTGGGTCGTGACAGAATTAATTCCATATGAATTTACTAATTTTTCGGATTAAAATACGAAATTCATCTTTAAAATCGACAGTGGGGCCCACGTCTCGAATCTCAGAAAAACTTACAAAATCCGAACAGCCGTTCCGATACGAGTTCAACCATATAAAAATTATAAAATTTCGACATCGGATTGGCTTTCAAATCTTCGTTTTACATTTTTGAAGATTTTATAAAAATCTGATATTTCTTCAATAAATTCACGGATTAATGATATAAATGAGTATGGAATCATGAAATATAATCAATATAGGATAAGGAACACTTACTCCAATATTTTCCCGTGAAAATCGCCCAAAACGCTTCTTACCCGAGCTCAAAATCGAAAATGGTGGAAAATGGGACGAAATCTCATTTCGAGAACTTAAGTTTTGTTTGCCCAGATTGTTTACTCATCGCGATCGCGGGAATTCGTTCGCGATCGCGTAGAAAATTTTTTGCCTAGGTCCATTTTACTCTTCACGATCGCGGATAATTCTTTGTGATCGCAAATCATATTTTGGTTGCCCAGATTTTTAAATCTATGCGATCGCGTAAATGGTCATGCGATCGCAGAGAATATTTTCTTAGCCTTAAGCGATCACGTACTGACTTGTGCGATCGCGTAGAACAAATGGCGTGCCCAACTTCTGCCTTCATTCCTTCTACGCGGACGTGATCCACTCTACACGTTCGTGGTGCACTGGGAGCTAACCTTCGCGATAGCGTGACTATCTTCGTGAACGCAAAGGGTAAAACTCACGGTTCAAAATTTGCTCTTCGCGATCATGGAAATGGCTTCGCGATCGCAAAGCACCATGCACCAGATGACAGATGAAGCTCAAAAACCAGATTTTTCCAAAGTTCAAATGGTCTGTAGGCTATCTGAAACTCACACGAGCCCTCGGGGCTCTAAACCGTACATGCACACAAGTCCAAAAATATTATACGAACTCGCTCGCGCGATCAAAACACCAATTTAACACCTAGAGTTACGAATCAGACACCAAATTAAATGAAATTTTTAAGAAAACTTTAAAACTTCTATTTCCACAACCGAACGTCTGAATCATGTCAAATCAACTCTATTCCTCACCAAATTCGACGGACAAGTCATAAATGACATAACAGACCTATGAAAATTTTCAGAACTCGAATCCGACCCCGATATCAATAAAAGCCAATTTGTCGTCAAACTTTGAAATCTTTAAGCCTTTAGGCTTCTAGTTTTCACTAACTGGGATAATTCAAGCTAGGGACATCCAAATTAAATTCCGGGTATACGCCCAAGTCCCAAATAATGATACGGACCTACCGGAACTATCAAAACACTGATCCGAGTCTGTTTGCTCAAAATATTGATCAAAGTCAACTCAGTTGAGTTTTAAGGATCTATTTCACATTTTAATCAATTTTTCATATAAAGATTTTTTGAAAAATTATACGGACTGCGCACGCAAGTCGAGGAATAATGAATAGTATTTTTTGAGGTCTTAGAGCACAGAAATAATTATTAAATTTAAAGATGGCTTTTTGGATCATCACTTGATTGGACTTCTCCTGCCATGCATGTTTCTTCTTCCGAGGTATTACCCAGAGAGGTTATGGACATATCATCACCTACTTCGATTTCGAAGTTTCTTGTCAGGTCCTTTATTTCTTCAAAGTATGATGCTAAGATCGCTTTTTGGAAAGAGCTCCTTTCTTCATTTGAAGTTGTTACCCGGTAACCTTCTGGAATGGACTTAATTCCTCCATTTAAGTATATGTTACCTTTGTATTAGCATATTCTTCTATTTTGGCCTCAATCTGATCCATCAATGCTTGGCCATAAAGTTTTCCATCTTTTTCAGATAAGAGTAATTTACTCCAGAATTTGGTATAAAAAGTCCTATTTAGACAGGGAATTCCTTCTGTGGTATAACCAACTTCTACATCCCATTTCATTATCCATGGAATTGAGAATTCTATAAAAAAAATACATAGTGGCTATGCCATCATAAAAAATATTATCTTTTTGTAGGAAAATGATATTGGGAGATATATCTACCCATTGTTTATAAAGACTTTTAAAATATGGGTTGAGTATTTCTAATGACGGTCCGTATAATTACCACCATTTACAAAACTAATTTGGTATTTGTTGTCCAAACATATTAAAATATAATTTAATAAACCAAGAGTGTTTCCTATGAGGATTCTCATATAAGAAAGTTTTATTAAAACTCTCAATATAATCCCAGTAATTGAATTTTACTGCGACTTTCTGTTCAGGATAAGTGTATTCTCTTTCCTTTAAAGTACGTAGTCCCCTTTCATCTGAGGCTAATACTTTCTTGATTACTATCTTAGAGAAATTATAAATTCTCTTAGTAGTTGCAGGAGAGAAATGTTGAATTTCAGCTGATCCCGTGGATGAGAGTATTATCTCGTAATGCATTCTGTATTAATATGTATGAGTGGCATATGACACTGTATCAAAATACCTTGTCATTAATTTCCATGGATTATCCTTCCATTTAAGGTCTGATTGTTGTAAAAGCACTATTAGTTCTTTTTCGTCCTTTCGGTTATAAACCTCCAGATTTTCACGGCTTTCTTCTGTTACGACACAACAGTAGACCGTAAACCATGGTCCTCCTCACAACCCTTTCATGCCTCACCCTCGGCTTAACGGGTCAACTGAGGACCACCGGTTATGTTTTTATAACCAGGGTTTACTGTCAAAATTAATAACTGCATGGACTATATTGTTATTAACCTAGAGCACTATCGGGGTGATATAGTAAGCTCTTAACAATAAAACATGCAAACAAAGTACCCTAATATGACTAAGTTTAACACTTAGTATTTAGCCTATCATTTAGGCTGAATAAGTATCTATAGTATATTAACTATAAGAACAGAAAAAAATACCTGAGACCGCTGGATTGTGGCCAAGTGACCTTTTTTTATTTTTATTTCCAAAATAAAGATATTACAAAGAGATATTTACATGAGGATTTTAGAGAGGGGGAGGGCTATCTTAGAGAGAGGGAAGAACGTTTGGCTAATGCCTACTTCTCTAAATAAATTCTAACTCCTTTTATAATGGAGTCCCTAGCTAAAAACAAAACTTAAAAAGTTAAATGGCCAACAAGATTGGCCGACAAAGAAAAAGAAAAAGTAATAAAAACAATCAACTTTTCAAAAGTTGATTCCTCTGGTCCCGCTACTTTATTAAAGTTTTAGGTCCCATGACTTTATTAATTTTTTTTTATCTTCATTACCCCAATAATTCACTGGTGGGGCCTTCAGTCTCTTTCACATTTTTCCTTTTCCTTTATTGTCTTTTGTTGCAGAAGATTCTTCTGCTCCTTCCTTCATCTTCTTCAAGAATTCTTCAATTTCATCTAAATTGACTGGTCCTTGCTGGCTTGATTGAGCTTCTGCTTCTCCTGCCATGCATGTATCTTCTTCCGAAGTATTACCCAAAGAGGTTATGGATATATTATCACCTACTTCGATTTCGAAGTTTCTTGCCAAATCATTCTTTTTTTTCTTCAAAGTATGATGCTAGAATCTCTTTTTTGGAAAGAGCTCCTTTCTTCATTTGAAGTTGTCTGGTAACCTTCTGGAATGGACTTAACTCCACCATTTCCATGTCTATTCCCTTTGTATTAACATACTCCTCAATTTTGGCCTCGATCTGATCCATTAATGCTTGGCCATAAAGTTTTCCATCTTTTTCAGATAGGAGTAATTTACTCCCGAATTTGGTATAAAAAATTCTATTTAGGCAAGAAATTCCTTCTGTGGTATAACCAACTTCTACATCCTATTTTATTATCCAAGAAATTCAGAATTCAATAAAAAAAATACATAGCGGCAATGCCATCATAAAAATATATTATCTTTTTGTAGGAAAATGATTTTGAGAGATATATCTACCCATTGTTTGTAAAGACTTTTAAAATATGGGTTGAGTATTTCTAATGATGATCTATATAATTTCCACTATTTACAAAACCAATTTGGTATTTGTTGTCCAAACATATTAGAACACAATTTAATAAACCAAGAGTGTTTCCTATGAGGTGTGATGATCCAAAAGGTCATCTTTAATTTTAACAGTTAATTTGGTATTTTAAGACCTCGAAAAGCACTAATTATAATCCATCGACTTGCATGCGCAGTCCGTATAATTTTCCGAAAAGTTTTTATGTAAAAAATAGATTAAAATGTGAAATAGAGCCTTAAAACTCAATTGAGTTGACTTTGGTCAACATTTTGAGAAAATGGACTTGGATCAATGTTTTGACAGTTCCGGTAAGTCCGTATCGTGCTTTGGGACTTGGGCGTATGCCCGGAATTTAATTTGGAGGTCCCTAGCTTGAATTATCGCCAGTTGGCAAAAACTAGAAGCCTAAAGGCTTAAAGATTTCAAAGTTTGACCACAAATTGACTTTTATTGATATCGGGGTCAAATTCAAGTTCTAAAAATTTTTATAGGTCCATTATATCATTTAAGACTTGTGTGCAAAATTTGAGGTCAATCGGACTTGATTTGATAGGTTGCGGCGTCGTTTGTAGAAATTAAAAGTTTCAAAGTTTATTAGGCTTGAATCTATGTGTGACTCGTGTTTTAGTGTTGTTGGATGTGATTTGAGGTTTCGACTAAGTCCGTATGATGTTTTAGGACTTGTTGGTATATTTGGTTGATATCCCGAGGGCCTCGGGTGAGTTCCAGATGGTTAACTGATTGAATTTCGGACTTGGAATGCTGTTGGAAATTTTCTGATGCTTGTTTTGGTTTTCTTCTTTGCGTTCGCGAATGCAATCTCGCGTTCGTAAAGAGGAAATATGGACTGGCACATTTTGTGCTTCGCGTTCGCAATCGAGGGCACGCGTTCGCGGAGGGTCGAGGTGCAAAGCTTTGCATTCGCGATCGAAGCCTCGCGTTCGCGAAGGGGAAATGACCGGACTGGATTCTTGCCTTTGAGTTCGTGAAGGCCAAGCCAAGCAAGGCATCACGTTCGTGAGGTTGCCTTCACGTTCGCGAAGGGAAATATTTGGCAGCACATTTTATGCTTCCCGAACGCGAGGCACTAACCGCGTTCACGAAGAAGAAAAATATGAACAACAGAACTTAAGTTCTGGAAATGGGATTTCGACCCATTTTCCACCATTTTCGATTTTGAGCTCGGGTAAGACGATTTTTGGACGATTTTCACGGGAAAACATTGGGGTAAGTGTTCCTTATCCTATGTTGATTATATTTCATGATTCCATACTCATTTACATCATGAATCCGTAAATTTATGGAAGCAAAATCAGATTTTTATAAAATCTTCCAAAAAAGTAAAATGAAGATTTGAAAGCCAATTTGATGTCGGAATTCGATAATTTTTATATGGTTGAACTCGTATCGGAATGGGTGTTCGTACTACATTAGTTTTTCTGGAATTCGAGATGTGGGTCCCACTGTCGAATTTTTAAATGAATTTCGGATTTTAATGCGAAAAGTTAGTAAATTCATATGGAATTAATTCCTACGAATTGTATTGAGTATATTGAATTTCTTATGACTAGATTTGAGGATTTTAGACACTAATTCGTGAGGCAAAGGTTTATTGGATTCTTGAATTTGATTGCAAAGCGAGGCAAGTGTCATGGTTAACCTTGACTTGAGGGAATAGAACCCTTAAATTATTTGTTATGTAAAATGCATGTGAATGACGTATAGGCGAGGTGACGAGTGTCTATACGTCGTCAAATCAATTGTTTGCATAATTACTTGAAAAATCATAAATCGTTTTAAATCATAAATTAATTATTATATTAATTATTTCTCTCGTGTTCTTTGCTCAACATGTAACGACCCGACTTGTCAATTTAAGAATCTATGCCCCATTCAACTACTTAATGTCTCGAACAACTTCGTAATATGTATTATGACCTGCGGGTGTGGTCGAGTTTGATTTTCGGAAGATTCGAAATTAAATTGAAAGAACAATTCCTATTTAGAAGCTTAAATAAAAAGAGTTGACCAGATATTTGACTTATGTGTAAACGACCTCGGATTCAAATTCTGATGATTCCAATAGCTCCGTATGGTGATTTTGGACGTAGGAGCATGTCCGAAAAATCATTTGGAAGTCCGTAGTGGAATTTAGCTTGAAATGGCAAAAATTGAATTTTCGGGAAGTTTGACCGGGGAGTGGACTTTTTGATATCGGGGTCGGATTCTGATTACGGAAGTGGGAGTAGGTCCATAATGTTAATTATGACTTGTGTGCAAAATTCGAGGTCAATCAGATTTGATTTGCTAGGTTTCGGCGTCGAATGTAGAAGTTTGAAGTTCTAAAGTTCATAAAGCTTGAATTGGTGTGCAATTCGTGATTTTGATATTGTTTGATGTTATATGAGGCCTCGAGCAGGTTCGAGTTATGTATTGGGACTTGTTGGTACGATTGGACGGGGGCCTCGGGTTTGATTCGGGGTGGTTCCGGACCAAGGTTGGGTGTTTTGATGTCGTTGGTTGCTGCTTCTGGTGTTGTTCTTTGCGTTCGCGGAGCTTCTCGTGTTCGCAAAGAAGGATTTTGCTGTTGGGACTTTGTTCTTCACGTTCACGAAGAAATATTTGTTGTGTGTCGTCTGACTATGGAGGCTCATATCTTGCAATCTATAAGGAATTTGAAGATAATCCAAAAATATAAGTTGTAGCCCTTTGTGTCTCGTTTTCAGAAAGGTAAAGTATTTTGTCATTTGGAGTTGTGTACAAAAAGTTATGGTATGTATACTACAGGCTATCTGGGCAGAGTTTGGAAATCTCTATTGCACAAGGCTGATTTTGGAAGCTTATATCTCGCAATCTATAAGGAATTGGGAGATAAGAAATAAATGAAAGTTATAGTCCTCGGAGTCTAGTGTTCAGAAATTAAACCATTCATCATTTGGAGTTTTGTATAAAACGTTATGACCATTATACTAGAGGCTGTCTGAGAAGAGTTTGAAAATGGTTGTTGGAGAATTTGTTCATCGCGAACGCGAAGTACAAACCCCTGGGCAACAGAATAAAGTCCAAATTCGTCTCATTCTTCCATTTTTGGACCAAGGAAGCTCGGGAGAGGCGATTTTTCGAGACTGTTTCAAAGAAAACATTAGGGTAAGAATTCCTAACTTGATTTATGTTAAATTACATGAATCTATTGTTATTTTTATCACTAAATTAGTGAATTGGGTTTGAAAATGGTAGAAATTCTCTAGACTTTAATTTAAGATTTGAAGGGTGATCCGTTATCGGAATTTGATAATTTTGGTATGGCTGAACTCATATCGGAATGGGTGTTCGGATTTCGTAAAATTTTGTCGGGTTCCGAGGGGCGGGCCCCGCGCTGATGTTTTAGAATAAAATTTTAAGTTGGTGTTTTATTATCCGGAATTGTTTCTGATGAATTTTAATGAAGTTACACAATTAATTTGGATATATTTGAGCTGTCCGGAGGTCAATTCAAGCAAGAAGGCTATTTCGGAATATCGGCCTAACTTCAAAAGAAGGTAAGTATCTTGCCTAACCTTGAGTGGGGGAAATTCCCCTTAGGCATTGAGTCTTATGTGTAATTTGTGTAATTAAAAACCATGTACGCGAGGTGACGAGTACGTACTTGGTTTATATGTGCAAATTACATTGGTTAAAATCCTTAGACACTCTTATGTATTAAATTAAAAATTTATTAGCACTTATTAAATCCTTTGATTTGTCTTGCCTAAGTCCCTGTTTTGTTGGATTTGTTTTTATATGATGATTTGGTGTGATTGTCACCTTTATTTTTATGTGAAATATTATTTTGTTGAGTTGTTCACTCCCAGATATATTTGTTAAGATTTTGTGCACATTATGGTCGAGCCATGAGCTCCTGATTGTGGAAAATAATGTATTGTTAATTTTTATGGTAAGTTGTAATATTTGAACACTTGATGTGCAATCTGTGATAAATTATAATATTTGAGCACTTGATATGCAATCAGTGATAAATTATAATATTTGAGCACTTGATGTGCAAATCTGTGATACGTTGTAAAATTTGAGCACTTGAGGTGCAATTTATGAGATGTGATATTGGCACGTTATATTGTTGGGAAGTTTTGTTCGGGTGTTTGCACGAGGTTTCTGCCATGCTATTATTACTATTGATTTATGCACATGCGGCGTGACAAGGCGATATATATATATATATATATATATATATATATATATATATATATATGTGTGTGTGTGTGTGTGTGTGTGTGTGTGTGTGTGGTGTTTGCGCATGTGGCGAGACAATGTGGGAATATTATTATGCGCATGCGGCGAGACAAGGCGGGCATTTACATTATTATTGCGCACGTGGCGAGACAAGGTGGGCTATGTTGGGAATTGAATTGTGATGACTTGTGATAGACTGGGGGCATTGTTGTTGTTGCATATTTACTTTGGGACTACGAGGCGGTACCTCAGGAGATTCCCCTATCTTGCATATTTACTTTGGGACTACGAGGCGGTACCTCGGGAGATCCCCTTGTCTTGCATATTTACTTTGGGACTACGAGGCGGTACCTCGGGAGATCCCCCTATCTTGCATATTTACTTTTGGGGCTACGAGTCGGTAATTCGGAAGATCCTGTCATGATCCAAAATCCCACCTGTCATAATGGTGCCTATCTCAATACTAGGCAAGCCGACAATCTCAATAACCCACATATCTTTTAAATTTGAAAAACAATGATTAAATTTAGCGGAAGAACTCACACGAGTACAATTATAAATACTCCTAAAACCTGGTGTCACTGAGTACATGAGCATCTAGAATGAATACAAGTCTGGAAAATACTGTCTGTAATAGTCTAAGACCAAATACACTAAACAAGGAGATAGGGAAGGAGAGGCAAGGTCTGCGAAACACGGCAGCTACCTCAGAATTTCCGGAAATCAACTGCGCGAAAGAATCAACACCCGCTATGTTCGGGAACACCTGGATCTGCACACGAAGTACAGGGTGTAGTATGAGTACAACCAACTCAGCAAGTAACAATAATAAATAAGGAACTGAAGATAGTGACGAGCTACACAGTTATAGTTCACTTTCAGAAATTCCAGCAAGGAATAGACATGCTTTCAAATCTAGCATTTTAAGTCAAATTAATTTTATACAGTTCAAGTTCATGTAATCCGGATATAAAATCAATCAGAGAATTTTACAATAATGACAGATAGAAACTAAGTGCAACAACAAAAGAAAAGCAAGTACAAGCTCTCAGGACAACAATCACTCACTGGGATCTCAACCCTCAGCACTCACACTCAATGGGTACCCGCGCTCAATAGGGGTGTACAGACTCCGGAGGGGCTCATATAGCCCAAGTGCCATAATCTGCACAGACAACTCACATGCTATAATATCCTGCACGGACAACTCACGTGCTATAGTATCCTTGCCTCACCGACAAGCCCTCGGCCTTACTCAATCCTAAACCTCTCTAGTCTCTTGAAAATCACAAAGATCAGCCCAAACAAAGACAACATAGTATATCAACAAAACAATCAAGATAAGACTGAAGTATGATACGCAAGTAAAATCATGACTGAGTACAAGACAGCAATTAGCAAATAATTCAACAAGTACGCGACCTTTGTAGGTCCCAACAGTACTATCACATAGCCTAAGCATGATTTACAGTCTAATTTCTTTAACACATAGAGAGCATATAGCTAACAACAAGTTATTCAACTTTACAGTTTCACGGGGACCAAGGCACAATCCCCTCGGTGCCCGCCCACACGCCCGTCACCTAGCATGTGCGTCACCTCCAAAATAATCTTAGGACATAAAATTCCGGGGTTTCATACCCTCAGGACCAGATTTATAACTGTTACTTACCTCAAATCGTGAAATTCTTATTCCGCTAAGCCTTTGCCTCGTGAATTGGCCTCCAAACGCCTCGAATCTAGTCACAAATAATTCGATTCAATCAATAAAATTTATTGGAATTAATTCCATAAGAAAACGCTAATTTTTCATAAAAATTCAAATTTTAGCTCAAAAATCGCCCGTGGGGCCCACGTCTCATAACCCGACAAAAGTTACAAAATCCAAAAGCCCATTCAGCCATGAGTCTAACCATACTAATTTTGCCAAAATCCGACCTCAACTCGACCTCCAAATCTTCAAATCTTATTTTCATATCCCTAAGTTCAAACCCCCGATTTACACCTCAAAAACATATAATTTAGTCAGACTATTCGATGATAATTCAATATTATGGAGTAGAAATTATCACAAGTAACTTACCTCAAGTTTTCCCGTGAAAATTTCGCTCACAATCGCCCAACCCGAGCTTGAAATGCCCAAAAATGGCAAAAGCTCGAAACCCCCTCTGTTTTTGTACTGCCCTGGGATTTTCGCATCTGCTGTAACTTGGCCGCTTTTGCGCCAACCGCATTTGCGGAAAAAGCCCCCGCATCTGCACCCTTGCCCGCATCTGCGCGCCTGTGTGCGCTTCTGCGTGCATCCTTCCGCATCTGTGCTCACGCAGGTGCGAAATTTCCCTCGCACCTGTGACCATTGCCTCACAGTCCTCTACCCGCATCTGCGCTTGCGAGGCTCGCTTCTGCGAGCTCGTACCTGCGATGGAATTTCTGCAGGTACGATTGTATCAAATAGCAGAAACTTCATATTTTTCTTCTAAGTCCGAATACTTTTGTTGACATCTCTCTATGGTTGCACTTGCCTTTGGTTATTTTGTATTTCCGTGATAGGAAAATCCTTTTGAGATGTCATGATGTATTATTTGATTTTACTTTGTGTTTGTATTCCTTGTTGTACTGTGTTGGCTTGGCTTTTTAGTACAATACTCTGAAGATTTATATTCCTGATTTTTATCGATTTTTGATGACTAGGTTGTTTTAAATAAAAGAAGTTACTATTATGTTTTGAATTAATAAGTTTTACATCTGAAGCAATAGATTATCTGATGCTTTATTTAAATTGAAATGTCATTTTTCTTCACTCCAACTATTTCTAAATTAAACTCATTTCTTTGTTGCATTCTTACTCGGTTTAAAAATGATAACCTTACTTTATTGAAAATAAATTAATCGTGCGGATTTTATGTATAGACATATTTGGCATGAGAGTTATCTGTGCGGTTGTGATAGAGATATGGGCACGAGGTTCCGTGAAATATGAAAGTGGGCTGAGACCCATATTTTTATGATTATGAGATGAGGTGTCACGAGGTGACTTTTATTTGAAAGGATTATATTCGAAATAATATCTATTTGAAGGAATTATATTATAAAGAGATTTATGTGAAAGAATTTTATTTGGAAGAGTATTGTTTGAGAAACATATAGGTGAAAGATTTATATTGGAAGGACTTGATTAATTGGTTGTACTTATATTCATTATTTGTTGCGCAATATTTATGGTGTTCTTGCCGCCCTGCTATATATATCACTGGTTGATTATTGTTTCAATCATTGTTATTTGTTTCCTATTATTTTTGCATACTATATTGCACAGGTTATTAGACTAGTGAGTGTCTCAACTATACCTCGTCACTACTCCACTGAGGTTAGTCTTGATACTTACAGGGTACCGACCGTGGTGTACTCATACTACACTTCTGCGCATTTTTGTGCAAAGCCAAGTGTTGGAGATATCGGACTCGGACAGAGTTAAAGTATGATCGCAAGGATTCAAGGTAGAGCTGCTTGGTCATCGCAGTCCCTTGGAGTCTATCCATTCTATTGTATTGTTAATTATTAATCAAATAGAATTGAGTATTCCATCCATGAAATCATTCCATGTATTCAGTTAGAGTTCGTGACTCAGTATTACCAGTCTTGGGAGGTTGTTATAGTTGTAAATATTTCTGTTGTTGGTTTATATATAAAACAAAATGGCGTGAATTGTTATTATAATCGGCTTACCTAGGCTTAGAGACTAAGTGCCATCATGACGCCTGTGGCGGGATTTTGGGTCGGGACACAACATCATGCCTTGAATCCATGCTATAATTGCTACATGCTTATTTGATTTATGTGACTTAATTGCCGCTTCATGTTTAGCATACTAATTATTAAAATGTCTATTACATCCTTAATTTTCACAATTAATTGTTACTTGTCATCACTTATTTCTAATAAATCATAATTATTGTATGCTTGTTGTCTTATAATTTCATATTAATTGTTGCATTTATTGGAGTAATTTATTTTATAAGAATTGGTAAATGAATATATTGGAGGAGCGGGTTGCACGCCGCAACGAAAATGAAAGTGAATATATTGGAGGAACGGGTTACACGTCGCAACAGAATTGATTGAAATGAATATATTAGAGGAGCGGGTTGCACGCCGCAACAGAATTGATTGAAATGAATATATTGGAGGAGTGAACCGCAATAGAACTGATTGAAATAAATATATTGGAGGAGCGGGTTGTACGTCGCAACAAAATTGATTGAAAAGATATAATGGGATCGGGTTGTGTAACGACCCGGACGATTGTTTTTTAGCATTATAACTCAGTTCCCCCATTTACTGCTCAATTTAAGCTTTACAGTTGTTCTATGACTTACCGGGTTAGTTGGTTCGGGTCCAGAAGGAATTCGGAGTGAAACGAGACACTTAGTCTCATAATTGAAATTTTAAGTTAGAAAGGTTGATCAGATGTGGACTTATATGTAAACGACCTCGGATTTGAATTTTGATGATTTGAATAGCTCCTTATGGTGATTTTTGACTTAGGAGCGTGTCCGGAAAATTAATTGGAGGTCGGTAGAGGAATTAGGCTTGAAATGGCAAAAGTTGAATTTTTCGGGAAGTTTGACCGGGGCGTTGGCTTTTTGATATTGGGGTCGGAATCCGATTCTAAAAATTGAAATGCCTCCGCTATGTCATTTATGAATTGTGTGCAAAATTTGAGGTCAATTGGACGTGATTTGATAGGTTCCGGCGTCGTTTGTAGAAATTGAAAGTTTCAAAGTTCATTAGGCTTGAATCTATGTGCGATTCATCTTTTTAGTGTTGTTGGATGTGATTTGAAGACTCGACTAAGTTCGTATGATATTTTTGGACTTGATGGTATATTTGGCTTGGGTCCCGAGGGGCTCGGGCATGTTTCGGATGGTATTCAGATTATTTTCTTTCATTTTAGCACTATTGGAAGCTACTGTTTGTTGGTGTTTCAGACCTTCTTCGCGATCGCGGAGATTGGGACACGATCACGTAGGCTTAGTTGAGGGAGTGTTGATTTTTTTCTTCGCGATCGCATGAAGGAAACTGCGATCGCGTAGGTTGGGCCAGTCTGTGCTACGCGAACGCATGGAAGAGGCCGCGATCGCGTATGGGAAACTTGAGAGGAAGCTGGGCCTCGTGTTTTCTCTATGCGATCGCGTGAAGAGGGATACGATCGCGTGAGCTGGAATCTTGTGCATCGCGATTGCGTGTGATTGTTCGCGATCGCGTAGGGTTAAACCTGAGCAGTGGAAAACTGTTCTTCGCGATCGCGTACCATTGTTCGCGATCGCGTAGAGAAACTGTCCATTTTTGACGAATTGGAGCTCGGGAAGAGGCGATGTTTAAGAGATTTTCAGAGGAAACAACAGGGTAAGTGTTCTTAACTCAATATTGGTTAAATTACCCGAATCCATGGTTGTTTTTATCATTTATTGGGTGAATCAAGTTGGAAAATTTAGAAAACCCTCTTGGTTTAAATTGAAGATTTGAGGGTTGAGTTGAGGTCGGATTTTGGTAAAATCGGTATAGCTAGACTCGTGGTTGAATGGGCTTTTGAATTTTGTAACTTTTGTCGGGTTCCGAGATGTGGACCCTATGGGCGAGTTTTGAGCTAAATTTCTAATTTTGTTGGAAAATTAGTATTTTCTCATGGAATTAATTCCAATAAATTATTGACTGAATCGAATTATTTGTGGCTAAATTCGAGGCATTTAGAGGCCAATTCATGAGGAAAAGACATTACAGAATAATGAATTACACGGCTTGAGGTAAGTAACAGTTTTAAATCTGGTCCTGAGGGTGAAACCCCAGATTTTGTGTCATGTGATTATTTTGGAGGTGACGCACATGCTAGGTGACAGGCGTTTGGGCGTGCACCGAGGGGATTGTGACTTGGTCCGTCCCGTGAGACTGTAAAGTTGAATAACTTTTTGTTAGCTATATGCTATCTATGTGTTGAAGAAATTTGACTGTAAATCATGCTTAGGCTATGTGATAGTACTGTTGGGACCCGCAGAAGTCGCATACTTATTGAATTATTTGCTAATTGTGGTCTTTTACTCAGACATGATTTTACTTGCGTATCATACCTCGGTCTTTCTTGATATTTGTTGATACACTATGTTATCTTTGTTTGGGATTATCTTTGTGATTTCCGAGAGCCCAAGAGACTAGAGAGGTTGATGACTGAGTGAGGTCGAGGGCTTGTCGGTAGGGTATGGATATTATAGCACGTGAGTTGTCCGTGCAGGATATTATAGCATGTGAGTTATCCGTACATCACGTGAGTTATCCGTGCATATTATAGCGCTTGGGATGTAGGAGCCCTTCTGGAGTTTGTACACCCCTAGTGAGCGCGGGTACCCATTAAGTGTGAGTGCTGAGGGTTGGGAGCCCAGTGAGTGATTGTTGTCCTGAGAGGCTGTACTTGGTTTTCATTTGTTGTTGCACTTAGTTGCTATCTATCATTGTTGTGAAATTCTCTGAATGATTTTATATCCGAATTACATGAACTTGAACTGTATAAAACTTATTTGACTTAAACTGGTGGATTTGAAAGCATGTCTATTCTTTGCTGGAATTACTAAAAGTGAACTATAACTGTGTAGCTCGTCACTATCTTCAGTTCCTTATTTATTATTGTTACTTGCTGAGTTGGTTGTACTCATATTACACCCTGCACTTCGTGTGCAGATCCAGGTGTTCCCAGACATAGTGGGTGTTGATTCTTTCGCACAGTTGATTTTTTGGAGATTCTGAGGTAGCTGTCGTATTTCGCAGACCTTGCCTCTCATTCCCTATCTCCTTATTTACTATATTTGGTCTCAGACTGTTATGGACCGTATTTTCCAAACTTGTATTCATATTAGATGCTCATGTACTCAGTGACGCAAGGTTTTGGGAGTGTTTGTATCGGTATTTGCAAGATTTGTGGATTGTGTTTAAAAATTATATTTTCAAACTTACAAGAAATTGTGGTTTATTGAGATTGTCGGCTTGCCTAGTATTGAGATAGGCGCCATCATGACAGGTTAGAATTTTGGGTCGTGACAAGTTGGTATCAGAGCCTAGGTTACATAGGTCTCACGAGTCATGAGCAGGTTTCGTAGAGTCTTACGGAATTGGTACGGAGACGTCTGTACTTATGTGCGAGAGGTTGCAGAACCCTTAGGAAAATTTTACTTTCTTGTATTCTGTAGTGCGAATTTGTTGATTCCGGAAACTAAATTTTTGTTATTCTATTCTCTCACAAATGGTGAGGACACGTACTACCGGATCGGACGGCCAGCCATCAGTGCCACCAATTAGGGTCGCGAGAGGCCGGGGTCATGGTAGAGGCCGATGAGGTAGGGGTCGAGGTATAGCTCGTGCAGCTATTGGAGCAGCACCTGTAGTACTACCAGTTGCTCCAGCTCAGGAGCAGATTCCGGATACAGTTGAGCCGCGGGACCAACTCAGGCACCAGCTACACCTATTGTGATTTCAGGCCTTCAGGTGGCTCTGGCCCATATATTGACAGTTTGTACTGGTCTTGCTCAAGGGGTTTTGGCTCAGGCCGCACCTACCACTTCTCAGCCCGGGGGAGGTACTCATACCCCTGTTACCCGTACTCCAGACCAGGTAGTACAAGGACTTCAGATACCGGGGGTACTACTAGCCCAGTCAGAGGATGCTCAGGGTTTTCCGGATAGGTGTCAACGGATGCTTCGGACAGCGGGTATTCTGGAGACCAGTGGGGTATCGTTCACTACTTTTCCATTTTCTGGGGCTGCGTTCAGATGGTGGGATTCTTACGAGAGGTGTAGGCCGGTCGGTGCAGCACCTCTTACCTGACAGCAGTTCTCCGGTCTAATCCTGGAGAAATTCGTGCCTCAGTCCCGCAGAGAGGAGCTACGCAGGCAGTTCGAGCAGCTTCATCAGGGTGATATGCCTGTGACACAGTATGAGATGAGATTTATAGAGTTGGCCCGTCATTCTATCTGGTTGATTCCCACAGACAGCGAAAGGATCAGGAGGTTCATAGATGGCTTCACTTTTTAGCTACGATTACTTATGACTAGAGAGAGAGTGTCTGGTGCTACTTTCGACGAGGTGGTCGAGATTGATCGTCAGATTGAAATGGTTCATAGTTAGGAATAGATTGAGAGAGAGGCTAAGAGGCCTCGTGGTTCAGGTGATTTCAGTGGTGTTCCTTCATGGGGTCAGTTTTACTGCAGTAGGGGTCGTTCCTTCAGACACGCTCAGGCGACTCGTCCAACTCTTCGTGATGCATCAGCTAGCCACGGTTCTTACAGTGCTCACTCAGGCCAGTCTTCATTCAGTGCACTACCATCGTAGAGTTCTCATCATGCCTCGTCAGCTCAGTCTTCTACAGGTAATTCCTCGGGTTATTAGGAGCAGCAGTTCCATCAGAGGAGGGGTTGTTTCGAGTGCGGAGAATTAGGTCATTTCAAGAGTGATTGTCCTAGGCTGTTGAGTAGGGCTCTACAGTAGAGTTCTCGACCAATGGCACCAGCAGTTACACCACTCGCCCAGCTAGCTCGAGGTAGAGGTCAGGCAGTTAAGGGTCGCCCAAGAGGGGGAGACCGGTCAGGTGGCGGTAGGGCTTGATTCTATGCTTTTCCTGCCAGGCCAGATGCTATTGCTTCACATGCAATGATCGCAGGTATTGTTTCAGTGTGCCATAAGGAGGCTTCTATATTATTTGACCATGGTTCCACTTATTCATATGTATCATCGTATTTTTCTCATTACCTGGATATGCCCCGTGAGTCCTTATTTTCACATGTATGTGTATCAACACCTGTGGACGATATTATTACTGTGGACCGTGTGTATCGGTCGTGTGTGGTAACTATTGGGGAACTGGAGACTAGAGTTGATCTCTTATTACTCGGTATGGTAGATTTCGATGTAATCCTGGGTATGGATTGGTTGTCTCCATGTCATGCTATTATGGAATGTCACGCAAAAATCATGACGTTGACGATGTCGGGGTTGCCAAAGGTTGAATGGAGAGGTTCTCTAGATTTTGTTCCTAGCAGGGTAATTTCTTATTTGAAGGCCCAACATATGGTTGGAAAGGGATGTTTGTCATATTTGGCCTTTGTGAGAGATGTTGATGCAGATACTCCTATTATTGATTCAGTACCGGTCGTGCGAGATATTCCGGATGTATTTCCTGTAGACCTGCCGGGTATGCCACCTGACAGGGATACTGATTTCGGTATTGACTTGGTGCAGGGCACTCAGCCCATTTCTATTCCTATGTATCGTATGGCACCAGCTGATTAAAAGAATTGAAAGAGCAACTTCAGGAACTCCTTGAAAAGGGGTTTATTAGGCCTAGTGTGTCACCTTAGGGTGCACCGGTTCTGATTGTGAAAATGAAATATGGTACTATGCGGATGTGCATCGATTATAGGCAGTTGAACAAAGTTACACTCAAGAATAAATATCCCTTGCCGCGTATTGATGACTTATTTGACAAGTTTCAGGGAGTGAGGGTGTTCTCCAAAATTGATTTGCGATCTGGGTTTCACCAGTTCAAAATTCGGGATTCGGATATTCTAAAGACGGCATTCATAACTCGTTATGGCCACTATGAATTTCTTGTGATGTCTTTTGGTCTAACCAATGTCCCAGCAACATTTATGCACTTGATAAATAGTGTATTACATCCATATCTTGATTCATTTGTCGTAGTATTTATTGATGATATCCTGGTGTACTCACGTAGCTAGGAGGAGCATACACAACACTTGGGTATTGTATTACAAAGATTGAGAGAGGAGAGACTTTATGCCAAATTCTCTAAGTGTGAGTTCTGGCTTAGTTCGGTGGCATTCTTGGGACACATAGTGTCTAGTGAAGGGATTAAGGTGGATCCGAAGAAAATAGAGGCAGTTCAGAGTTGGCCCAAGCCATCTTCTGTTACTGAGATTCGGAGTTTTCTTGGCTTGGCCGGTTATTATCGTCTCTTTGTGGAGGGTTTCTCGCCTATTGCATCGCCTATGACTAAATTGACCCAGAAAGGTGCTCCGTTCAGGTGGTTGGATGAATGTGAAGAGAGCTTTCAGAAGCTCAAAATAGCTTTGACTATAGCTCCAATATTGGTGTTGCCTACAGGTTCAGAGTATTATACTGTGTATTTTGACGCATTGCGTATTGGTCTCGGCGCAGTGCTGATGCAAGTCGGTAGGTGGATTTCCTATGCGTCCAAATAGTTAAAGGTAAACGAGAAGAATTATCTAGTCTACGACCTTGAGTTAACAGCTATTGTTCATGCCTTGAATATTTGGCAGCACTATTTGTACGGTGTCCATTGTGAGGTTTATACAGATCACCGGAGTCTACAACATCTGTTCAAAGAGAAAGATCTTAATTTGCAGTAGCGGAGGTGGTTAGAGTTGCTTAAGGATTATGATATCACCATTCTCTATCATCCTGGAAAGGCCAATGTAGTGGTCGATGCCTTGAGTCGTAAAGCGGAGAGTTTGGGCAGCTTAGCATACTTACCGGCAACAGAGAGGCCCTTAGCCTTGGATGTTCAGGCCTTGGCCAACCAGTTTGTTAGATTGGATGTTTCCGAGCCGAATCGAGTTTTGGCTTGTGGTTTCTCGGTCTTCTTTATATGATCGCATCAGAGAGCGCCAGTATGATGATCCACATCTGCTTGTCCTTAAGGACACAGTTCAGCATGGTGATGCCAAAGAAGTCACTATCAGAGATGATGGTGTATTACGGATTCAGGGCAGGCTATATGTGCCTAATGTATATGGTTTGCGTGAGTTGATTCTCCAGGAAGCTCACAGTTCGCGGTACTTCATTCATCCAGGTGCCGCAAATATGTATCAGGATTTGAGGCACACTATTGGTGGAGGCGAATGAAGAAGGATATAGTTGGATTTGTAGCTCGGTGTTTAAATTGTCAACAGGTAAAGTACGAGCATCAGAGATCAGGAGGATTACTTCAGTGGCTTGAAATTTTGGAGTGTAAATGGGAGCGTATTACCATGGACTTCGTAGTTGGGCTTCCACGGACTTTCAGGATGTTTGATGCGATTTGGGTGATTGTAGATCGTTTGACTAAGTCCGCGCATTTTATTCCAGTTGGTACCAATTATTCTTCGGAGCGGTTGGCTGAGATTTATATCCAGATTATTCACCTACACGGTGTGCTAGTTGGTACCAATTATTCTTGGGATCAATTTCTGCCACTCGCGGAGTTTGCTTATAATAATAGCTACTAGTCAAGCATTCAAATGGCTCCGTATGAGGCTTTGTATGGGAGATGGTGCCGGTCCCCGGTGGATTGGTTTGAGCCATCTGAGGCTAGGTTATTGGGTACTGGCTTGGTTCAGGATGCTTTAGAGAAGGTCAAAGTGATTCAGGAACGGCTTCGTATGGCACAGTCTAGACAGAAGAGTTATGCTGACAGGAAGGTTCGTGATGTTGTTTACATGGTTGGGGAGAAGGTTCTGCTCAAGATTTCACCCATGAAGGGTGTGTTGAGGTTCGGGAAGAAGGGCAAGTTAAGCCCTCGGTATATTGGGCCTTTTGAGATACTTAAGAAAATTGGGGATGTGGCTTATGAACTTGCTTTGCCACCTAGTCTATCAGGTGTTCATCCAGTGTTCCGTGTATCCATGCTCCGAAAGTATGTCGGGGATCTGTCTCATATTCTGGATTTCAATACAGTACAACTGGACGGTCATTTGACTTATGATGTGGAGCCGGTGGCTAGTTTAGATCGGCGGGTTCGAAAGCTGAGGTCAAAGAACATAGCACCAGTGAAGGTACAGTGGAGAGGGCAGCCAGTCGGAGAATCTACTTGGGAGATTGAGTAGGAGATGCGGTACAAATATCCACACCTATTTGAAACTCCAGGTATGATTCTAAACCCGTTCGAGGACGAACGTTTATTTAAGAGGGGGAGAATGTAACGACTCGGCCTGTTGTTTTTAGTATTATAACCCCATTCCCCTATCTACTGCTCAATTTATGCTTTACAGTTATTCTATAACTTACCGGGTTAGTTGGTTCGGGTCCGGAAGGAATTCGGAGTGAAACGAGACACTTAGTCTCATAATTAAAAATTTAAGTTAGAAAAGTTGATCGGGACTTATGTGTAAACAACCTCGGATTTGCATTTTGATGATTTCAATAGCTCCGTATGGCGCTTTTGGACTTAGGAGCGTGTCCAAAAAATTAATTGGAGGTCGGTAGAGGAATTAGGCTTAAAATGGCGAAAGTTGAATTTTTCGGGAAGTTTGATCGGGGAATTGACATTTTGATTTCAGGGTCGGAATCCAATTCTAAAAATTGGAATAGCTATGCTATGTCATTTATGACTTGTGTGCAAAATTTGAGGTCAATCAGACGTGATTTGATAAGTTTCGGCGTCATTTGTAGAAATTGAATGTTTCAAAGTTCATTAGGCTTGAATCTATGTGTGATTCGTGTTTTTAGTGTTGTTGGATGTGATTTGAAGACTCGACTAAGTTCGTATGATATTTTAGGACTTGTTGGTATATTTGGCTGGGGTCCCGAGGGGCTCGAGCGTGTTTCGGATGGTATTCGGATTATATTCCTTCATTTTGGCACTGCTGGTAGCTGCTCTTTGCTAGTGTTTCAGACCTTCTTCGCGATCACGAAGATTGGGATGCAATCGCGTAGGCTTAGTTGAGGCAATGTTAATTTTGTTCTTCGCGATCGTGTGAAGTCAACCGCGATCGCATAGGTTGGGCCAGTCTGTGCTACGCGAACGCGTGGGAGAGGCCGCGATCACGTAGGGGAAACTTGAGAGGAAGTTGGGCCACGCATTTGCTCTATGCGATTGCGTGAAGAGGGATGAGGTCGCGTAGAGCTGGAATCTTGTGCATCGCGATCGCCTGTGATTGTTCGCGATCGCGTAAGGTTAAACATGGGCAGTGGAAAACTGCTCTTCGCGATCGCGTATGATTGTTAGCGATCGCGTAGAGCAAATGACTGGGCAGAGAGTTTAAGTTCTGAAAATGGGACTTCATCCCATTTTCCATTTTTGATGGATTGGAGCTCGGGAAGAGGTGAGTTTTGGGAGATTTTCATAGAAAACAACGGGGTAAGTGTTCTTAACTCAATATTGGTTAAATTACCCGAATCCATGGTTGTTTTTATCATTTATTGGGTGAATCAAGTTGAAAAACTTAGAAAACCCTCTTGGTTTAAATTGAAGATTTGAGGGTCGAGTTGAGGTCGGATTTTGGTAAAATTGGTATGGTTAGACTCGTGGTTGAATGGGCTTTCGGATTTTGTAACTTTTGTCAGGTTCCGAGACGTGGACCCCACGGGCGATTTTTGAGCTAAATTTAGGATTTTGTTGGAAAATTAGTATTTTTTCATGGAATTAATTCCAATAAATTTTATTGACTGAATCGAATTATTAGTGGCTAGATTCGAGGCATTTGGAGGCCAATTCATGAGTAAAAGACATTGCAGAATAAAGAATTACACGGCTTGAGGTAAGTAACATTTTTAAATCTGGTCCTGATGGTATGAAACTCCTGATTTTGTGTCATGTGATTATTTTGGAGGTGACGCACATGCTAGGTGATGGGCGTGTGGGCATGCACCGAGGGGATTGTGACTTGATCCATCCCGTGAGACTATAAAGTTGAATAACTTGTTGTTAGCTATATGCTCTCTATGTGTTCAATAAATTTGACTGTAAATCATGCTAAGGCTATGTGATAGTACAGTTGGGACCCGCAGAGGTCGCATACTTGTTGAATTATTTGCTAATTATTGTCTTGTACTCAGTCATGATTTTACTTGTGTATCATACCTCAGTCTTTCTTGATATTTGTTGATACACTATGTTATCTTTGTTTGGGCTGATGTTTGTGATTTTCGAGAGCCCGATAGACTAGAGAGGTTGATGACTGAGAGGTCAAGGGCCTGTTGGTGAGGTGTGGATATTATAGTACGTGAGTTGTCCGTGCAGCACGTGAGTTGTTTGTGCAACACATGAGTTATCCGCGCAGGATATTATAGCACGTGAGTTGTCCGTGCAGGATATTATAGCACATGAGTTGTCCGTGCAGGATATTATAGCGCTTGGGTTGTAGGAGCCCCTCCGGAGACTGTACACCCCAGTGATCGCGGGTACCCATTGAGTGTGAGTGCTGAGGGCTAGGAGCCTAGTGAGTGATTGTTGTCCTGAGAGGTTGTACTTGCTTTTCATTTGTTGTGGCACTTAGTTTCTATCTATCATTGTTGTAAAATACTCTAAAAGATTTTATATCCGGATTACATGAACTTGAACTGTATAAAACTTATTTGACTTAAACTGCTGGATTTGGAAGCATGTCTATTCTTTAATGGAATTACTGAAAGTGAACTATAACTGTGTAGCTCGTCACTATCTTCAGTTCCTTATTTATTATTGTTACTTGCTGAGTTGGTTGTACTCATACTACACCCTGCACTTTGTGTGCAGATCGAGGTGTTCCCGAACATAGCGGGTGTTGATTCTTTCGCACCGTTGATTTTTCGGAGATTCTGAGGTAGTTGTCGTGTTTCGCAGACCTTGCCTCTCGTTCCCTATCTCCTTATTTACTATATTTGGTCTCAGACTGTTATGGACCATATTTTCCAAACTTGTATTCATATTAGATGCTCATGTACTCAGTGACACCAGGTTTTGGGAATGTTTGTATCGGTATTTGCGAGATTTGTGGATTGTGTTTAAAAATTATATTTTCAAACTTAAAAGAAATTGTGGTTTATTGAGATTGTCGGCTTGCCTAGTATCGAGATAGGCGCCATCACGACAGGTTAGAATTTTGGGTCGTGACAGGTTGCACGCTGCAACAGAATTGAATATGAATATATTGTGGGATCGGGTTACACATCGCAACGGAAACTGATTGAAATAATAATTGGTTATGACTGTCGAGTTGGCTTCAACTGTTGAAAAGAGACACATGTTTTATTTCTATTATTGTTGTTGTTATTATTATTGTGTACGGGTTAATGCATATGACCTGCCTTAGCCTCGTCACTACTTCGTCGAAGTTAGGCTCGACACTTACCAGTATACACTCTACACTTATTGTGCATATTTCGGAGTTGGTCCCTACGGCGTACTGTAGATTTGCCCGGATACAGATACCAGTGAAGACTTGAGGTATAATTGCACATCATTCACAGTTCTGAAGTCCCCTTCTATATTATCTTAGCTGTGTATTATATTTCAAACAACTTGAATTTTATTAAGACCTTTATTTGTATTATTCTAGAAGCTCGTGCACTTGTGACTCCAGATCTGGGATGGTATTTAGATATCGCGATTATTATAGATTATTCACTTTATTTCAGACTTTATTTCTGCATTTGTTTTCTTGTTATTAATTAATTTAAATTTTTTGTTAAAATGGCTAATTATATTCTAACGTTGGCTTGCCTAGCAAGTGAAATGTTAGGCGGCATCACGGTCCCGAAGGTGGGAATTTCGGTTCGTGACATAAGGATTCTCATATAAGAAAGTTTTATTAAAACTCTAAATATAATCCCAGTGATTGAATTTTACTGCAATTTTCTGTTCAGGATAAGTACATTCTCTTTTCTTTAAAGTACTTAGTCCCCATTCATTTGAGGCTAATATTTTCTTGATTACTATCTTAGAGAAATTATACATTCTCTTAGTAGTTGCAAGATAGAAATGTTGAATTTCAGCTGATCCTGTGGATGAGAGCATTATCTCGTAATGCATTCTGTATTTATATGCAGGAGTGGCATATGACACTATATCAAAATACCTTGTCATTAATTGCCATGAATTATCCTTTCATTTAAGGTCGGATTACTCGAAAAGAACTATTAGTTCGTTTTCTTCCTTTCAGTTATAACCCTCCAGATTCTCATGGCTTTCTTCTGTTATTATAGAAGATTCTCTGCAATATTGGCAGCTACCTACTGTCGATTTCCCATTTGGGCGAGGATATTACATCTACCACCATTTCCTTTTCCTCTTCCTCGAGGAGGTCTGTATGTGGGCCTCATATCCTAAATCATATAAAAATATTAGTTTAAATATTCTCGGGTAAGAAAATCAGGAAGACTATTATCAGATCCTTTTTTATATATTAATTCAAAATCAAATGGAGCCAATAATTCTTGCCATCTTGCAAACATTTGTTTTGACACATCATGCTTAAAATCTTTATTAAAGATAAATTTTGCAGCTTGGCAATCTGTCCTTATTAAGAATTTATGATTATAAAGATCACTTTGGAATTTCATAACACATTTTACTATAACAAGGATTTCCTTAGCTACAGTAGCATAATTCTTTTGGGAGTTATTCCATTTTCCCGAATAAAATTGAACAAGATACTCTTGTTTATCCATTGAAGAGCATTGTTTCAATATTCCACCATCCCAATGTCTGAAGCATCAGTTTCAACTACCTTTGCCCAACTTGGGTTGGCAAGAGTTAAACATGGAAAAATTTTAACCTTCTGTTTAATTCTTTTGACTGATTCTGTATGACAATCAGTCCATGGTTTAGAATTCTTCTTTAGTCTATCATTAAGAAGAGTAGTATCTTTAGCAATATCATGTATAAAAGAAGAAATATAATTTAAGCCTCCTAAAAATCTCTGAAGTTGGGTTTTATCGGTAATTATATCAGGAAATTTAGAAGCAAATTCGATACTTCTGTTAATAGGAATAATTCTACCTTTTTCAATACTATGACCAAGAAATCTAATATTAATTTGGAAAAGAGACATTTTTGGTTTAGATATTACTAGACCATTCTGAATTATAATGTTTCTAAACAAATTTAAATGTTTGAAATGTATTTTAATACTTTTTGAAAATACTAAGATATCATCTATATAGACAATTATAAAGTCTGTATAAGGGAGAAAAATATCATTCATGATTTTCTGAAATTCAGAAGGGGCGTGTTGTAAACCAAAAGACATAACATTCCATTCATATTGACCCATTGGGACATTAAAAGCAGTTTTATACTTATCATTTTCAGATGTCTGAATTTGCCAATAACCTGATTTTAAATCGAATTTAGAAAATACAATAGCATTATGTAACCTATCTAATAAATCCATTTTATTAGGAATAGGATACTCGATCCATTTCAAAACCTTATTAAAAGGTTTATAATTAATAACTAGTCTAGGAACTCCTCTTTCCTGTTTAGCATGTTTATTAACATAGAAAGCAGTACAAGACCATTTAAACTTTGAGGGTTTTATTAAACCCTTTTTCTGTAAGGAATTTATTTCCTTTTTGCATAATTCTAAATATTCAGAATTCATCTGACAAGGCCTAGCCTTGGTAGGAATATTATCCTCTGAGAAGTCTTCTTTGTAGGGAAGACTTACAATATGCTTCTTTCTATCCCAAAATTGATTTGGATGGTGTCCACATATTTGCAAGGAAAACTGAGTTTTTAATAAATCAACTTTATTAAAAAGTTTAGGATTTTTCATGTAATGACCCAATCGGTCATTTTGAATTTTAAAACCCCACTCCCCTAAACAAAACTCCCCGTATGTGCTTTTATTAATTTATGACTTGCATGGATGGTTGGTTCGGGATTTGGAACTATTCGGGTTGAAATCGGAACACTTGGTTCCTTAAGTTGGACTTTAAAGGCCAAGTTTGACTTCGGTCAACATTTTGAGAAAATGTCCCCGGAATCGGGATTTGACGGTTCCAATAGGTTCGTATGATGATTTCAGACTTGGGCGTATATTCGAATCTGGTTTTGGGTAACCTGGGAGCATTTTGGCGCTTAATAGTGAAAATCAACTAATTGAAGGTTTAAAGTTCTTTAAATTTGGTTTGGAGTAGGTTTTAGAGTAATCGAGGTTCGTTTGAAATTTCGAGTTTGGGAATAGTTCCGTATGGTGATTTAAGACTTGCACGCAAAATTTGGTGTCATTTCGAGTAGTATAAGTATATTTTGGCGCGTTTGGAGTAAGTTTGAAGAATTTAAAATTCTAAGTTGAATCAATTTGGTTTGGGGTATGATTCTGTAACGACCCAGCCGGTCGCTTTGATAGTATTAGTCCTGATCCCCTATTTATTGCTTCTCCCATATCTATTTCTTCTATTGTGACTTGCCGTGAGGTTTTGTTTTGGTTTTTGGAGTGTTTTGGGACACTTAGTCCCTAAATGGAGGTTTAAGCCTTATGATTTGGACCATAGTCGGAACTATATGAAGACGACTCCAGAATGGAGTTCCTTTGGTTTTGTTATCTCCGTTAGGTGATTTTGGGCTTAGGAGCGTGTCCGGATTGTGTTTTGGAGGTCCGTAGCTTATTTAGGCTTGAAATGGCAAAAGTTGAATTTTTGGAGATTTGGACCGGTAGTGGAAATTTTGATATCGGGGTCGGATTTTGATTCTGGAAGTTGGAGTAGGTCCGTAATGTTGAATATGACTTGTGTGCAAAATTTGGGGTCAATCGGACGTGATTTGGTAGGTTTCGGAATCAGTTGTCGGATTTGGAAGTTTCAACTACTTTAAGTTTGAATCGGAGGATGATTTTTGATTTTAGCATTGTTTGATGTGGTTTGAGGGCTCGACTAAGTTTGTATGGTGTTATAGGATTGGTTGGTATGTTTGTTTGAGGTCCCGGGGGCCTTAGGTGAGTTTCGGGTGCTTAACGGGTAAAAGCTTGGACTTATAAGAATTTCTAACATGTTGGTTTCTGGTGTTTTCGCACCTGCGGTGGGGAGTCCACAGGTGCGGCCCCGTAGAAGCGAGGCTGGGATCGCAGGTGTGCCTTTAGGCCTGGGAGTCAGTGGTCGCAGATGCGACGAGTGAGCCGCAGGAGGGGAGCCGCATCTGCGGAGGGGTAGTCGCAAGTGCAGAGATGAGAAGGACCCAAGGTTGCGCAGAAGCGGACGAGTAGACGCAGAAGCGCATCTGCAGATGCGGACTTAGGAGCGTAGGTGCAGAATATAGAGTTTTAATGAAAACTCACAGGTGCGGAGTCCTAGCCGCTTAAGCGGCACCGCAGGTGAGATGATGAAGTCACAGGAGCGGGTTCGCTGGGCAAAAAAGAGAGAATTTCGAGGGTTTGATTCATTTCTACATTTTTGGACTTGGGAGCACGAAAATTGGTGATTCTTTGAGGGATTTGCAGAGAGAGATTTTGGGTAATGATTCCTTACTCGTTTTTGGTTGTATTTCATTAATCTATAGTTGTTTTCTCCAGTTAATTTCGGATTTGGATTGAAAAGTTGGGAAAATGGGGGAAAAGTTCCCTAACCGAATTTCAGAGTTTTGATTGAGATTTAGACATCGGATTTGGATAATTTTGGTACGAGTGAACTCGTGAGTGAATGGGTGTTCGTATTTTGTGACTTTTACCCAATTCCAAGACGTGGGCAGGGTCGACTTTTTAGGGCGAATTTCGGAATATTTGTTAAAGTATTGATTTCATTAATTAGAAGAGTCTATTATGGTTGTATTTATGATATGTAATTGCTTTTGGCTAGATTTGGGCCATTCAGAGCCGGATATTCGAGGGAAACCGATTGATTGAGCTTGGTTCGAGGTAAGTGGCTTGCCTAACCTTGTAGGGGAGAACTCCCCATTGGATATGTACTGTTTTGATATATGAGTGTCGTTTACATGAGGTAACGAGTACGTACATGGGCTAATTGTGTAAAAACCCAATTTTTCTACTAAGTAATAACCTTATTTCCTTCTTATTTGAGTCCATCAGCTTGTGTAGTATCTGACTAGACTTGAATAGCATGCCTACTTGCCTTAACTATTTACTTGAACTACGTGCAGCATGTTTAGTGAATATACATGTCTTTCCTTAACTAGTACTTCGGTTGGATTTTAGAATTTCGTGTCGTAACTATTTAATTCTATTGTTTGGCTGCGTATTTACTTTGGGACAAAGGAATGGTATTTCGGGAGATCCCATGTTGTTATCTCTGTGTACTGAGTTGTTGTCTTCTATGATTTCATCCTTGTTAAATTTTCGTCTTTATTTTACTACGGTATTTCATTCTATCTTGTGTTATTATATATATACCAGTAGGGTCCTGACCTAACCTCGTCACTACTCGACCGAGGTTAGGCATGGCACTTACTAGGTACCGATTGTGGTGTACTCAAGCTACTCTTATGCACATGTTTTTCATGTACAGATCCAGGTGCTCCTTATCATCTGCACTATCAGTGAACCGGGACAGCTTTAGAGACTTCAAGGTATATCTGCCGTGTCCGCAGACCTCAGAGTCCCCTTCTACTTTTTCTCATGTCCATTATCTTTTGTATTTTTCTTTTGTTAGACTCTGATGTATAGAGACACTACATTGTCCCTCTATAGTCTATGATTCATGATGTTCCGGGTTTTGGGATTACTCTGTATTTATTAGATTCTCGCAGATCAGTATGGAGACATGTGTATTTATCTTCGGGGCTATGGAAAAGTTAGGAAAATTTTACTACTTTGATTCCTTGTCGTGCGAAATTTGTTGACTTCAGAAAAAAATTCTAAACTTCTGTATTATATTCTCTCACAGATGGTGAGGATACGTACGAGCGGATCTGATGACCAGGCACCCGCAGCCCCTGCTAGAGCCACGAGAGGCCGGGGCTGGGGTAGAGGCTGAGGACGTCCACGTGGTGCAGCCAGAGCACCTGCACGAGCTGCTACAGAGGAGCCCCCGGTAGCTCCAGCTGGAGGGCAGACACCTGAGGTACCTATTTCTGCACCAGCCCTCTAGGAGACTCTAGCCCAGTTTCTGAGCATGTTCAGCACCTTAGCTCAGGCTGGATTGATTCCACTTGCTCCTGTCACATCTCAGGCCGGGGGAGGAGCACAGACTCCCGTCGTCGGTACTCCAGGCAGCGGGTTCAGGTTGACCATTTTCCAAAGATTGTACCAATGCAGCCGGTAGCTCCATCTTAGCCTGAAGTTAGGGCAGCAGCTTCTGAGGTGGAGCAGCTCAGACTTGAGAGGTAGAAGAAGTACCACCCACCTACCTTCAGCGGATTGGCTACAGATGATGCTTAGGGTTTTCTGGAGGAGTGTCATCGTATTCTCCGTACTATGGGCGTAGCGGAGTCGAGTGGGGTTTCTTTTACTACATTCCATCTTAGAGGAGAAGCCTATCAGTGGTGGTGTGCTTATGAGTTGAGTAGTCCAGCTGAGGCAGCTTCACTTATATGGACCCAGTTCTCGTACATGTTTTTGACAGAGTATGTCCCTCAGAGCCTCAGAGACTCATGGCGTGCGGAGTTTGAGTAGTTGCGCCAGGGTGCTATGACTGTGTCAGAGTATTCAGTCTGGTTCAGTGATTTGTCCCGACATGCACCGGCCTTGGTTGTCACAGTTCGAGAGAGGGTTCGACGGTTTATTGAGGGACTCTACCCTAGAATCCAGATTAGTATGTCCAGGGAGTTGGAGATGGATATTTCTTATCAGCGGGTTGTAATTATTGCCAGGATATTGGAGGGCATGCTTGCCCAGGACAGAGAGGAGAGAGAGGCCCAGAGGTCTCGAGAGACTGGCTATTATTCTAGTGCCCGTGCCCCAGCAGCTCGCCATGGTAGGGGTTGTGTGAGTCGCCTTGTTCATTCAGCTCTTCCAGCTGCCAGTGGTGTTCCAGCCCCTTCTAAGCCCCAGGAGCCTTATTATGCACTGCCAGTATCTAGCGTGCTCTTGCACAGGGTGTTCCTAGCGGCCAGTCCAGCAAACCTGGCCCAAGCTAGTCATAGTAGCCACGCTCTCCTAGAGCTTATTTTGAGTGTGGCGACATTGGACATATGGTGAGGGATTGCCCCAGATTTAGGAAGGGTTCACCTCCACAGACTTCTCAGCCATAACGTTCTCCACCGGGTCCTTAGGCTATGATTACATCACCAGCTGTCGCCCCACCTGCTCAGCCAGCCCGAGGTGGAGGTCAGGGAGGTAGAGGTCGCCCTAGAGGGGGAGGCCAGGCTAGATATTATGCCCTTCCTGCTTGTACAAAGACAGTTGCTTCTGATTTTGTAATTACAGGTATTGTTCAAGTCTGTCATAGATATGTGTCGGTATTATTTGACCCAGGCTCTATATATTCTTATGTGTCCTCTTATTTTGCCCCGTATTTGGGTGTATCGCAGGATTCTTTGAGTTTCCCTATTTATGTGTCTAATCTTGTGGGAGATTATCTTGTTGTGGACCGCGTGTATCAGTCGTGTTTGATTGCTCTTAGTAGTTTTGAGACCAGAGCCGATTTATTATTGCTCAGCATGGTGGACTTTGATATTATTTTGGGCATGGACTGGTTATCGCCCCATTATGCTATTCTTGATTGCCACGCTAAGACCGTGACGTTGGCTATGCCAGGATTTCCACGATTAGAGTGGAGAGGTACCTTAGAGTATACTCCCACTAGAGTTATTTCATTTCTTAAAGCTCAACGAATGGTTGAGAAGGGGTATGGCGCGTATCTAGCTTATGTGAGAGATGTCAGTATTGATACCCCTACAGTTGAGATAATTTCAATAGTGAGGGACTTTCCAGATATGTTTCCAGCTGATCTTCCAGTCATGCCACCCGACATAGATATTGATTTTGGCATTGATTTGTTGCTGGGCACTGAGCCCATTTCTATTCCTCCATATCATATGGCTCCTCTTGAGTTAAATGAGTTGAAGGAGCAGTTACAGGAAATGCTTAATAAGGGCTTCATTCGGCCCAGTGTGTCACCTTGGGGTGCTAATGACTTATTTGTGAAGAAAAAGGATGGTTCTATGCGGATGTGTATTGATTACTACCAGTTGAACAAAGTAACAGTGAAGAACGAATATCCATTGCCTCGTATTGATGACTTATTTGATCATTTACAGGGTACCAGGGTGTTTTCCAAGATTGACTTACGAGTATCGATACCCCTACAGTTGAGTTAGTTCCAGTAGTGAGGGATTTTCCAGATGTGTTTCCAGCTGATCTTCCGGGCATGCCGCCTGACAGAGATATTGATTTTGGCATTGATTTGTTGCCGGACACTTGGCCTATTTCTATTCCTCCATATCGTATGGCTCCTCCTGAGTCAAAGGAGTTGAAGGAGCAGTTACAGGAAATGCTTGATAAGGGATTCATTCGGCCCAATGTGTCACCTTGGGGTGCTCCTGTCTTATTTGTGAAGAAAAATGATGGTTCTATGTGGATGTGTATTGATTACCGCCAGTTGAACAAAGTCACAGTGAAGAACAGATATCCATTACCTCGTATTGATGATTTATTTGATCAATTACATGGTGCCATGGTGTTTTCTAAGATTGACTTACGTTCAGGCTATCATCAGTTGAAGATTCGGCAGCCAGATATCCCAAAGATTGCTTTCAGGACTCGGTATGGTCATTACGAGTTCCTTGTGATGTCATTTGGGCTGACCAACGCCCCAGCAGCATTTATGCATTTGTTGCACAGTGTATTTCGGCCCTATCTTGACTCATTCGTCATTTTGTTTATTGACGACATTCTGGTGTACTCTCGAACTCGGGAAGATCATGAGCAGCACCTTAGGACTGCACTTCAGACCTTGAGAGAAAAGAAGTTATATGAAAAATTTTCAAAGTGTGAGTTTTGGCTAGACTCGGTGGCATTCTTGGGTCATATATTATCTAGTGATGGGATCCAGGTGGATTCGAAGAAGATTGAAGCAGTGCAGAGTTGGCCCAAACCGTCCTCAGCTATAAAGATCCAGCGTTTTCTTGGTTTGGCGGGGTACTACCGTCGATTTGTAGAGGGTTTCTCTTCTATTGCTGCACTTATGACCAAGTTGACCCAGAAGGGTGCTCCGTTCAGGTGAACAGAAGAATGTGAGGAGAGCTTTCAGAAGCTCAACACAACTTTGACTACAGCCCCAGTATTAGTATTGCCTACAGGTTCGGGGTCTTATACTGTATATTGTGATGCATCGCGGATTGGTCTCGGCGCGGTGTTGATGCAGGACGGTAGGGTGATTGCCTACACGTCCAGACAGCTGAAGGTGCATGAAAAGAACTATCATGTCCACGACCTTGAGTTAGCAGCTATTATTAATGCCTTGAAGATTTGGAGGCATTATTTGTACGGTGTTCCTTGTGAGATTTACACTGATCACCGAAGTTTGCAGTATATGTTCAAGCAGAAGGATCATAATTTGCGTCACAGGAGGTGGTTGGAGCTGCTTAAGGATTATGATATCACCAGTTTGTACCACTCTGGGAAGGCCAATGTGGTGGCCGATGCTTTTAGTAGCCGGCCAGAGAGTTTGGGGAATTTAGCATATCTACCAGCAGCAGAGAGGCCATTGGCATTGGATGTTCAGGCCTTAGCCAGCCAGTTTGTGAGATTGGATATTTTTGAGCCGAGTCGAGTATTGGCTTGTGTGGTCTCGTAGTCTTCTCTTTATGATTGTATCAGGGAGTGTCAATATGATGACCCCCATCTGCTCATCCTTCAGGACAGGGTTTGGCAAGGTGGTGCAAGAGATGTGACTATTGGTGATGACGACGTGTTAAGGATGCAGGGCCGGATATGTGTGCCCAATGTAGATGGTTTGCGTGAGTTTATTCTCCAGGAGGCTCACAGCTCGCGGTACTCCATTCATCCAGGTGCCGCAAAGATATATCAGGACTTGAGACAACATTACTGGTGGAGGAGAATGAAGAAAAACATAGTGAAGTATGTTGCTCGGTGCCTAAATTGCCAACAGGTGAAGTATGAGCATCAGCGGCCGGGTGGGTTGCTTTAGAGGTTGGAGATTCCGAAGTGGAAATGGAAGCGAATCATTATGGATTTCGTTGTTGGACTCCCACGGACTCAGTGGAGGTTTGATACAGTTTGGGTGATTGTGGATAGGCTGGCCAAGTTGGCTCATTTCATTCCTGTGATGACTACCTATTCTTCCGAGCAACTAGCTCAAATCTACATCCATGAGATCGTCAGGCTTCATGGCGTACCAGTATCTATCATCTCTTACCAGGGTACGCACTTTACATCACAGTTCTGGAGAGCTGTACAACATGAGTTGGGCACTCGGGTTGAGTTGAACACAGCATTTCACACTCAAACGGACGGGCAGTCCGAGCGCACTATTCAGATATTAGAGGATATGCTTCTTGCATGTGTGATAGATTTTAGGGGTGCTTGGAATCAGTTCTTGCCACTTGCGGAGTTTGCTTACAACAATAGTTATCAGTCCAGCATTCAGATTGAACCGTATGAGGCTCTGTATGGTAGGCGGTGTCGATCTCCAGTGGGATGGTTTGAGCCAGGAGAGGCTAGATTATTGGGTACAGACTTGGTTCAGGATGCCTTGGAGAAGGTTAAGGTGATTCAGGATCGACTACACACAGCCCAGTCCAGACAGAAGAGTTATGCGTACTGGAAGGTTCGCGATGTTGCATTCATGGTTGGAGAGCGGGTCTTGCTCCGGGTTTCGACCATGAAGGGCGTTATGAGGTTCGGAAAGAAGGGCAAGTTGAGCCCAAGGTTCATTGGTCCTTTTGAGGTGTTGGGGCGTGTTGGGGAGGTTGCTTATGAGCTTACCTTACCTCCCAGCCTAGCAGGAGTTCATCCGATATTTCATGTTTCGATGCTCCAGAAGTATCACGGCGATTCGTCTCATGTATTGGATTTCATCTCAGTCCAATTGGACAAGGATCTATCTTATGTTGAGGAGCCAGTAGCTATTTTAGACAGGCAGGTCAGAAAGCTAAGGTCAAAGAACATTGCTTCCGTGAAGGTTCAGTGGATATGCGCAGCCATTATCCTCATCTTTTCACCACTTCAGGTATGTCTCCATGCTCGTTCGAGGACGAACGATTATTTTAAGAGGGGGAGGATGTAACAACCCGGCCGGTCGTTTTGAGAGTAATAGCCCCGATCCCCTATTTACTACTTCTCCCATATCTATTTCTGCTATTGTGACTTGCCGGGAGGTTTTGTTTTGGTTTTTGGAGTGTTTTGGGACACTTAGTCCCTAAATGGAGGATTAAGCCTTAGGATTTGAACCGTAGTCAGAATTGTGTGAAGACGACTCCGGAATGGAGTTCTGTCGGTTTCATTAACTCCGTAAGGTAATTTTGGGCTTAGGGGTGTGTCCGGATTAAGGGTGGCAAGTGAGCCGGTCCAGGCCCGGGACCGCGGGCCAAACGGGCCAGGACCGTTTGGCCCAGTTTTAGCGGGCCTGGGCCTGGGCCGGTCCTATGATTTGGGCCCGTCAGGCCCGAGACCGTTTAGCCCGCCATGGCCCGGGACCGGCCCGGTCCCTTAGCGGGCCAAACGGCTGTCAAAAATAGTCGTTGGGTTGTCAAAAATAGTCGTTAGCTATTTATAAAATAGCCATTTAACCCTCCCCCCAACTTTGTTTTAATCCCAAACTTTTTATAATTACACTTTTTCCCTATTTTCAACTATAAATACCCCATCATTCTTTTATTTTTTCTTACAAAATCATCAATATATCACAATCTCTCTCTAATTTTCTTCTATAATTGCTACTATTACTTACTTTATTGTTACAATTTGTGAAACAATTGTGAAGTTGGTGAATTGAAGTCTTCAACGATAATCAATTTCCAACAAGTTATTCGTCAATTCGGTAAATTCGTTCCAACTCTTAAGTTTTAATATTATAATTTTGTTTTATTTATTTATTTTCTATTACTTTATTAATTAAGATGGCTTCCTTAAAAAAACGTTTTGGTAAAAATAAGGGAAAATTCAAGAGTGATTGGGTTGAGTATTAAAATATACTGGGCCGTAGGCAACAATAGATTCAATATAACCCATCAGAGACTGTCTAAAATGGTATCAGAGCCTAGGTACTTTCATGGTATATATAAGATAGATATGAAATATTCGACATAGATATGTTTCTGAAATATGGATTTAGGAGAAACTAGTATGAAAAATACTAGGTTGGAAGAGGTAGATATACCTTAAAACCTTGATTTGTTAAACAAATGGACTATTCCTAAAGTCCCTATTAGAACAATCTATGATTATGGATGGTTTGATAAACTCTCTTCTAAACAACTTGTTAAAACAACTGAGCAATCTTTAGCTTTGAATTCATCTGAACAGACTATTCGTTTGTTAAACAAGCATAATGTAGATATTTATAAACACCAGTATAATTATTTGCATATTGGTATGGTAGAAATTGCTTTTAAGCCATTAACCCTTAAAGGGTTACCAGAGACGTTTTTAGCCGCTCTTAGAGATGCTAGAAATCTGAATTTCAGACAGTCTCTAATGGGTTCTATTGAATCTACTGTTGCCTGCGGCCCAGTATATTTTAATACTCAACCCAATCTGCAATTATCTTTATCTGATGTTAATATACTTGATGCATTAACATTAAATGTGAAAACGCATAGTTATAATTATGTGCCTGGTTCTGAACTTATATGTTTATCGTATAGGATTTACTTTAAATTGCTATCTATGTTAAACCCAAGATGTAAATTATATGATACATCTGATCAGACCATATTAGGGGAAACGAGTTTTGCAAAGTCTAAGGTCACCACGAGGAGACCTATTAAGTGGGAGGAAATTAATTTTCCAACTACATGGACTTTGGATTCGGTTATATCCCCCAATCAGATAACTAATGCTGTTAGTAATACTGAGTATTCTCATATTACTCAAAATTCGGATGGAAGGATTTGCATTCAGTTTGATGATAATAGTTCCACTTATAGTAGACAGTCATTTTCTAATAATAGACTGTTGCCTGCTATTAATTCTAATTATAATAGACATTCCTTTACTAGTCGTAGACTGTTGCCTGATATTCAACACATTTCTCCTGTTGAACCAGTCTATGGACCAGCTAGAAATCGTGCTGCATCTTTACACACAATTTCTACTAAAATAGGTGATAAACCTGTTGAAAGGGTTAAGATTAACCCTAAGACAAATATTGTTCAGGATAGTGATAATATCTCTTATAAAGATATTCCTTCTACGTCCGAGATGGATTTTGACCCAAATGATGTTTAAATGATTCCACACCAAATTAATTTTAGTCCAGGGTCACAAGCTAGAGGTTATATTCAAAAAGAATTTTTCAGTGATAAATGGAACAAGTTTAAAACTTGGTTTTTTGATACTTATAGTAAAGAGGATTTGAACAATATTTCTCAAGAATTTTATGAAACTTGTGCTTTACATAATCAAATTATGTATTTTGTTCCTTGGTTTATAACCACATATTTACCACTTTTTATAAAAGTTTTGGAAAGATCTTATAAAGATGGGAGTGGCAATATTACTAAAGCCATTTACCCTCCTCAAGCACCTTTTGTTTTACCTAATAATACAGGTATTACTTTAACTGAATTTCAAAAATTTATTGACGAAGAAGTTGCTGCAGTCAGCATCGCATAAATTAATAAATTAATTTCTCAAAATAATTATTTGAGCTTATATGTTAAAGTTTTGGGAGAACAGATTAGTTTTCTTGATAAAAAACTTGATAATTTAACAGTTTTGATAAAAGAAATGAGTACTAGCAAGAAGATAACTGATATTGCCTCTACTTCAGGAAGCAAATCAGAACCTCAAATTGTTGTTACTCATATTCAAAGACCCCCTGATATTTAGGATTTTAAATTTAAATCTTTTGATGACTTAGAAGAACTTCTTGATAAAAAGTCATCCGGTTTGAATATCAAACCCATTGATTTATCAAACGATTTTGCTGATAAATTAGATTCTACTTTTGACTATAAAAAGGATGTTTTGTCAGAGTTTAATAAACTCAGAAGTTATCCCAAAAAGAATAGTAAGTTTGCGGATAGCAGATATGCTGATAAACCCAGAATGCAAACTTATTATTATAATCGTCCTACTCCTCAAGATGTTTTAATAGAGGAACGTGATTGGAATCAGACTAATACGTCTTATAGTGGTTCCGAAATTTATGAATGGAATCTTGATGGATTGACTGATAGGCAATTAACTATTCTTGTGCATAGAATGCTTATGTATGCAACTATCTGTAAAAGTGTAAAAAATACATATAGGAATATTTGCAGAATGATTGTTGCAGGTTTTACTGGCCAACTTCGTGGCTGGTGGGACAATTATTTGACTATCGATGAAAGAGCAATGGTTATTAATGCTCAAGCCACTGAAGAAGGAGTTGATAACTTAGGCATGGACTTAGTAGCGAATAGAGAAGATGCCGTTTATACCCTTATTCTTACTATTTTAGAACACTTTAATGGTAGATTTACCAATCAGAATGAGACTGTCCGTACTCTTATTAATGGCCTTAGATGTAAGACCTTAAGTGAATTTAGATGGTATAAAAATACTTTTATGAGTAGAGTAATGGAACTACCAGAAAATAAGCTTGATCATTGGAAAGCTAAGTTCATAGATGGCCTTCCCTCTTTATTTGCTGAAAGAGTTAGAAAGATTTTAAGAGGTAGTTATGGTGAAATTTCATACGGAGACTATACTTATGGTAAGTTGATAGGAATTTGCACACAGGAAGGGTTAAACCTGTGCAATGAATTAAGATTGTCCAGACAGCTTAAGATGGATAAGCTTAAGGAAAGAAACCAATTAGGGGACTTTTGCACCCAGTTCGGTCTACCCGAGACTTCTACTCATAAGAAGAAGAAACATAAGTATTATAGATACCCCAACCAAGACAGTCCTTATAGGAGAAAGAGATCTAGATATAGATCCAAAGAAGAACGAAACGCTAAGAAAGCCCATCGTAAGGCTACTAGATTTACCAAAAATAGGTCTAAGAGAGATCTAGCTGACATTAAGTGTTATAAGTGTGGTAAATTTGGCCATATAGCCCCGAATTGCAAGCTTCAAAAGCTGAAAACCTTAGGACTAGACGATGAACTACGTGATAAGGTTTATGGTTTGTTATACACTTCTGGATCAGAATCTGATTATTATTCTGAATCAGAATCCGAAGCTGAAATTGATTTACTTGATTTATCTGATAGTGATAAAAATATTGATAATACTTGTACAACTTGCAAAGGTGATACATGTACTTGTGATAATGAATTTTATAAATTACAATCACAATTTGAAAATTTAAACATGAAAACTATTACATCTGATAATGTAATAGAACTTTTAAAAGAAGTTACTGATGAAAAACTTCGTGAAAAGATTATTAATTTAGCTGCTAGTTCAAGTTCTAATTCAAGTTCTGGTTTTGCAAAACCTTATGAAAAAGAATTTGAATATTCCCCGCCTTATTCTTTACTAGAGATTAATAACCGTCTTTTGAACAAAAATGCAACTCCAGCAAGAGATTCTTCTTTCGATGATTTAAAAATTGAAGTTGAAAACTTGAAACGAGAGATTAAATCTCTTAAACAATATCAAATGATTTGTGATCATAGGATTACTCAGATTCAGAAAATCAATTCTCCAGCTGAGAAATCTAATGATAAAAACAAAGATATTTTTGAAAATAATATTGAAGAAAAACCTATTAGTTTTAATCCTAAACATGATATGTTTTTAGGAATGATGCAAATTATTACTGCTCATAAATGGTATATCAAATGTACTATTTTCATTGATAATAGTTTTTCTATTACAAACATTGCCATGATTGATAGTGGAGCAGATGTTAGCTGCATTCAAAAAGGTTTAATACCTACGAAATATTTTCAAAAAACTACTCACATGGTTAGATCTGCATCCGGACATGCTTTAGATATAAAGTATAAACTTCCTAATACGGGTATTTATCAGAATAAAATCTGTATTCCTCATTTCTTCTTCTTGGTTAAAAACCAGTTATACCCTCCTATTATACTAGGAACACCGTTTATTAATGCTATTTATCCTTTTACTAGCATAGACTCGAAAGGTTTTACTGCTACTTATAAGGATAAAGAGATAAGTTATACTTTTGTTACAGATCCAGTAACTAGAGATATTAATGCTTTAATTGATATGAAGCAGAAACATGTTGATTCTTTACAATTAGAATTGTTTAGTATGAATATATTTGATACTTTAAATTCTACTAAAGTACAAAAAAAATCAAATTGATTTCCGAGCAGATTGCTATTGATATTTGTGCTGAGCATCCTAGTGCTTTTTGGAATCGAAAAAAGCATATTGTCACTCTTCCATATGAAGACAATTTCTCTGAGGATGATATTCCTACTAAATCTCGACCTTGTCAGATGAACGCAGAATTAGTAAAATTTTGCAAAAAAGAGATTGATAGCTTGCTACAAAAGGGTTTGATAAAACCCTTAAAATCTCCTTGGTCTTGTACAGCTTTTTATGTTAATAACGCAGCTGAAAAGGAACATGGTATTCCTAGATTGGTCATTAATTATAAGCCCTTGAATAAATATTTGAAGTGGGTTAGGTATCCTATTCCTAATAAAAGAGATTTATTGTCTAGATTATATGATGCCAATATATTTTTAAAATTTGATTTAAAATCTGGATATTGGCAGATTCAAATATTTAAAGAGCATACTTATAGAACTGCTTTTAATGTTCCATTTGGGCAATATGAATGGAATGTTATGCCTTTTGGTCTGAAGAATGCCCCTTCAGAATTCCAAAAAATTATGAATGATATTTTCAACCTCTATCTAGATTTCATCATTGTTTATATCGATGACATTTTGGTATTTTCCAAAACACTTGAAATGCATATTAAGCATTTAGACATTTTCAAAAGAATTGTTATACAAAATGGTTTGGTTATCTCAAAACAAAAAATGAGTTTATTCCAAACTAACATTCGATTCTTAGGACATTGATGGTTTATACTACGGTTTGAGGCAGATAATTCCTACCGGCGTGAGGAGCATGTTGAGTATTGCAATTCTCTACTGGATGGGATCATGTGAAAGGCTCCTAGCTAATCGAGTATGTAGTTGGATAGTGACTCAGATTTGATTATGAGATTCTCGTACTTTTCATATAATGTCATGATAGATGCGGTGTGTTGTGTAGGATTTAGATTTACTTGTCTTCGAAACCCATTTGCACATAACCAAGCCATCAGAATTGAGTCTCTCTAACTCAACCAAGCTACACAGGTCACCAAAAACCCAAGAGCATTGCCATAAAACACCTATAGAGACTCACCACATCATAAGTACCCAAAGAACCAATCATATCCATTACAGTGCTGATCCAACCTACTACTAAACTGTCCTATTTCTCCAAGTACCTTTCGAATTATTTTCAAATTGATACTTCTCCTTGCTAGAACACCATGATCCTTAACCAATACTCACCCCACGAACTCTAGCATAGAACCACACTGCCTTAAGGCCCATTAGCCGCTGAATTCCCTCGTAAGCACCCCAAAAGTACCCCAAACGAGACACCCACTCTGAAGAGACATATGAATACAAAACAATTTCCTTCAACTTCGTGATGCTGAAATGTAGAATCCATAATGATATAGGAATGCCACAAGTCTCGACACCATCCAACTTAAATCTCAGATTCTAGCCGTATACAAATCCTGAAAATTTCCCAATTGCCATATATAAATCTTGAATCTATTAGAAACTTCTCGAGAGTCATCTACTCTTCTCAAATCTCGACTGCACCACCCAAATTGGCTAAACGACATGTGCCTCATTAGCGCGAAAATACCCAAAGAAATAATCCCGCCTTAACGCAACCGAGAAAATCCATATACCGTGCGCACCACATCTTCTGCAATAACAACTCAATCATTCAATGGTTCCCATATACCCATAAAGTGTGACATATCCCGTATCCAGAAACTTTTTTACTCGAGTCATCCTCGATTTTAACCTCTGCAAGTCATAACCGATCCACAAGTATGTCTCAGACCAGATTTCTTATCCCGTGAATATTTACAGGATGGAACCCCCCTGGGGTAGAGGAAGAGGTAGAGGTTGGGGAAGATTATCCCCATAGTCCGGAGGAAGATCATCACCTTCAAGATCGTCATACGGATCCACATTAAACTCCCCAGTTATACAAATGGGAAGAAAGAGTTTAACCAATGAGAGGATATCTCTCAGAGAAGAATCATCGATCAGACCATCTGTCCATCTGGAAGATATTCCAGAAGATAGTCCATTATACGCACATTTGCAGGCCTATTTGACTGCTCAAAAACAGAAAGATATTTCAGCCAAGCAAAGTGATACTTTTGCTTCCATCACAAAAGATGACAATGATGATATCAAGTCATATGAGAAAGTGTCAAAAAAGGAAATGATATTTCTTTTAGAAAACTCTGACATTTAGAGAAAAGAAGAGTCGTGGAAGATATTCCAAAGGTATTTAATAAATGGGTTATATTATCCAGGTGAGTCATACAAAACCCGTTCCTATTATGAGACAATACTAACCAGTACTGGCAGTGCAGATTTTCAGCACTTTTCTTGGTATAGCACAGACGAGAACGTTTATAACTTCTCGAAAATTATAATTAAACAGATTATATCTGTTGAAGACTGGGGTATATCCACAATGAAAGAAAGGCAGATAAGCCTTAACAAATCTAGAATGAATTTTACCTATTGGGATTATATCCAGGCATTTGATAAAGTGTTATACTACAATAATGATCGACACAAACATACTTGGTTTATTAAAGTATGTGCAAAGATATTTGCAGAAGCTGTTCCTAATTGGTTTCTGAACTGGTGGTCATACCACGGTCCGACAATAAAAATTTTACCAGATCCATTTCTCAGGTTATACAAAGAATGGATAAAAATTTCCCTGTTTATAAACAACTTATATCACTCAGATCATATATGTTACCCCGATAAAATTAACCAGATTTATTTCTTTCTCGAATTCTCTATTCCCTGGATACACAAATGGAATCCAAAAGTCGGATTCACTGAAGAACAAGTCCCATGCTTATACAGGACTTTTTACAACAACTTTTTGGACAAGTTAATGAAGAAGGATCCCAAAACAAAGACTTTATATGGTCAAGAACTCTTGGATTCAATTGAAATAAAAATCCAAGAATATTCCAGTCAACCTCAGAAAGAGGTAATTGATAACAGCTCAGTGAGGCATATTGCCAGAAGAATTTCCTTTCAAGAAGGAGATAAAGCATAAATGATCAACAACTACCTGGAAGAAGTCAAAAGAAACTTACTTCATTCCATTAATCAATATGAGAAATCAGACACTTCTATGCAGAGTGAAACCAGCAACGATGATATCGCTGAAGATTCTCAACACTTTGAATCAGAAAAAATACTTTCTGATGAAGATTTGCATAATGCGGAAGAATTCATCCTTAAAATGAAAGAAGCAGAAAAGAGACCAGCACAGTGAAACAGCTGGACCCCACAAGAACAGTGAAGTCGCCGGACCCAGAGCACAGTGAAGCCGCCGGACCCCACTCAAACAGTAGATACACTGTTCATACATTGTTCATAAACAGTAGATACACTGTTCCAACAGTAGAAAACTATAAATACCTCATCATTCTTTTAGTTTTTCTTACAAAATCATCAATCTATTATAGTATAACTTTTATATATATACTATACTATACTATATATACATCTTATATATAGTATATAAGATGTATATATAGCTTATCGAATATAGCTTTTATATATATATACTATATATATTCGATATTAAATATTGAATATTAAAATTTAGGTCACAATTCTATAATAAAATTTATAAAGCATTGTCTTAGATATTTTTTTTAACATCCTTTTGTCTCTAATATCTATTTAATTTTTATTTATTTTTTTAAAATATGTTTGGGCCCACTTAGCCCGCTAAGCCCGCGGGCCTGGACCGCTTAGCCCGAGACCAAACGGTCCTGGTCCCGATCCCGGGCCGGTCCCTACAAAAAGCTCGTTTAGGCCCGGGCCCGTTTGGCCCGTTTAATTTGGGATCGGCCCACTTGGCCCATTTAGGCCCGGGACCGGCCCACTTGCCAGCCCTAGTCCGGATTATGTTTTGGAGGTCTGTAGCTTATTTAGGCTTGAAATGGCAAAAGTCGAATTTTTGGAGATTTGGATCGATAGTGGAAATTTTTATATCTGGGTCGGATTCCGATTCCGGAAGTTGGAGTAGGTCCGTAATGTTGAATATGACTTGTGTGAAAAATTTGGGGTCAATCGGACGAGGTTTGGTTGGTTTCAGCATCGGTTGTCAAATTTGGAAGCTTCAACTTCTTTAAGTTTGAATCGGAGGATGATTTGTGATTTTAGCAATGTTTGATGTGGTTTAAGGGCTCGACTAAGTTTGTATGGTGTTTTAGGATTGTTTGGTATGTTTGGTTGAGGTCCCAGGGGCCTCTGGTGAGTTTCGGGTGCTTAACGGGTGAAAGCTTGGACTTAGAAGGATTTTCGGCATGCTGGTTTCTGGTGTTTTCGCACCTGCGGTGGGGAGTCTGCAGGTGCGGCCCTGCTGAAGCGAGGCTGGGATCGCAGGTGCGCCTTTAGACCTGGGAGTCAGTGGTCGCAGATGCGATGAGTGAGCCGCAGGAGCGGAGCCGCATCTGCGGAAGGGTAGTCGCAAGTGCGGAGATGAGAAGGACCCAAGGTTCTGCAGAAGCGCATGAGTAGATGCAGAAGCGCATCTGCAGATGTGGACTTAGACGCCCAGGTGCAGAATCTGGAGTTTTAATGAAAACTCGCATGTGCGGAGTCCTAGCCACAGAAGCGGCACCGCATATGAGATGTGAGGTCACAGGAGCGGGTTCGCTGGGCAGAAAAGAGAGAATTTTGAGAGTTTGATTCATTTCTCCATTTTTAGACTTGGGAGCTCGAAAATTGGAGATTCTTTGAGGGATTTACAGAGAGAGATTTTGGGTAATGATTTCTTACTTGTTTTTTGTTGTATTTCATTAATCTATAGTTGTTTTCTCCATTTAATTTCGGATTTAGATTGAAAAGTTGGGAAAATGGGGGAAACGTTCCCTAACCGAATTTCTGAGTTTTGATTGGGTCGGATTTGGATAATTTTGGTACGAGTGAACTCATGAGTGAATGGGCGTTCGTATTTTGTAACTTTTACCTGATTCCAAGACGTGGGCCCGGGTCGACTCTTTAGGGCGAATTTCGGAATATTTGTTAAAGTATTGATATCATTAATTAGAAGAGTCTATTATGGTTGTATTTATGATATGTAATTGCTTTTGGCTAGATTTGGGCCATTCGGAGCCGGATATTCATGGGAAAGACATTGTGGCCGATTTATTGAGCTTGGTTCGAGGTTAGTGGCTTGCCTAACCTTGTGTGGGGGAACTCCCCGTTGGATTTGTACTGTTTTGATATATGAGTGTCGTGTACATGAGGTGACGAGTACGTACACGGGCTAATTGTGTAAAAACCCGATTTTTCTACTAAGTAATAACCTGATTTCCTTCTTATTTAAGTTTCATCAACTTGTGTAGTATCTGACTAGACTTGAATAGCATGCCTACTTGCCTTAACTGTTTACTTGAACTACGTACAGCATGTTTAGTAAATTTACCTGTCTTTCCTTAACTGGTACTACGGTTGGATTGTAGAATTTTGTGCCGTAACTATTTAATTCTATTGTTTGGCTGCATATTTACTTTGGGACGACGAAACGGTATTCCGTGAGATCCCCATGTCTTGCATATTTCTTTGGGACTACAAAACGGTATTCCGAGAGACCCCCCTTCACATTTGCATTTGGGACTACGAGACGGTATCTCGGGAGATCCCATGTTGTTATCTCTGTGTACTGAGTTGTTGTCTTCTATGATTTCATCCTTGTTAAATTTTCGTCTTTATTTTACTACGGTATTTCATTCTATCTTGTGTTATCATATATATACCAGTAGGGCCCTGACCTAACCTCGTCACTACTCGACCGAGGTTAGGCATGGCACTTACTGGGTACCGATTTTGGTGTACTCATGCTACTATTATGCATATGTTTTTCATGTGCAGATCCAGATGCTCCTTATCATCCACACTATCAGTGAACCGGGATAGCTTTAGAGACTTCAAGGTATATTTGCCGCATCCGCAGACCGCAAAGTCCCCTTCTACTCTTTCTTATGTCCATTATCTTCTGTATTTTTCTTTTGTTAGACTCTGATGTATAGAGACACTACATTTTTCTTCTGTAGTTTATGATTCACGATGTTTCGGGTTTTGGGATTACTGTGTATTTTTGAATAGTTGGTTATCATACATGCCAAGCGGCATGGTACCCAGTTATGTTGTTATTGCTACAGTTAGTTGTTAAATTTATGTTTTCATTTCATTATTCCGCAAAAGTTATGCTTACCTAGTCGTAGAGACTAGGTGTCGTCACAACATCATAAGGAGGGGAAATTGGATTGTGACAAGTTGGTATCAGAGCTCTAGGTTCATAGGTGTCGTGAGTTACAAGCCGGTTTATTATATTCTCGCGGATCGGTACGAAGACATTTGTACTTATCTTCGGGAGGCTATGGAACTGTTAGAAAATTTTCGCTACTTTTATTTCTTGTCGTGCGAAAGTTGTTGACTTCAAAAAAACATTCTAAACTTCTGTATTCTATTCTCTCACAGATAGTGAGGACACGTACGAGCGGATCTGATGACCAAGCACCCGTGCCCCCTGCTAGAGCTGCGAGAGGTCGAGGCTGGGGTAGAGACTGAGGACATCCACGTGGTGCGGCCAGAGCACCCGCACGAGCTGCTACAGAGGAGCCCCCAGTAGCTCCAGCTGGAGGGCAGACACCTGAGGTACCTATTTCTTCAGTAGCCCTCCAGGAGACTCTAGCCCAGTTTTTGAGCATGTTCAGCACCTTAGCTCAGGTTAGATTGATTCCACTTGCTCCTGTCACATCTCAGGCCGGGGAGGAGCACAGACTCTCGTCGTCGGTACTCCAGAGCAGCGGGTTCAGGTCGACCAGGTTCCAGAGATTGTACCAATGCAGCTGGTAGCTCCATCTCAGCCCGAAGTTAGGGCAGCAGCTTCTGAGGTGGAGCAGCTCAGAATTGAGAGGTAAAAAAAGTACCACCCACCTACCTTCAGCGGATTGGCTACAGATGATGCTTAGGGTTTTCTGGAGGAGTGTCATCGTATTCTCCGTACTATGGGCGTAGCGGAGTCGAGTGGGGTTTCTTTTACTACATTCCATCTTAGAGGAGAAGCCTATCAGTGGTGGTGTGCTTATGAGTTGAGTAGTCCAGCTGAGGCAGCTTCACTTATATGGACCCAGTTCTCGGACATGTTTTTGATAGAGTATGTCCCTCAGAGCCTCAAGGACTCATGGCACGTGGAGTTTGAGCAGTTGCGCCAGGGTGCTATGACTGTGTCAGAGTATGCATTCTGGTTCAGTGATTTGGCCCGACATGCACCGGCCTTGGTTGCCACAGTTCGAGTGAGGGTTCGACGGTTTATTGAGGGACTCCACCCCAGCATCCGGATTAGTATGTCCAGGGAGTTGGAGATGGATATTTCTTATCAGCAGGTTGTAAGTATTGCCAGGAGATTGGAGTGCATGCTTGCCCGGGACAGAGAGGAGAGAGAAGCCCAGAGGTCTCGAGAGACTTGTTATTATCCTGGTGCTCGTGCCCCAGCAGCTCGCCATGGTAGGGGTTATGTGAGTCGCCCTGTTCATTCAACTCTTCCAGCCGCCAATGGTGTTCCAGCCCTTTCTAAGCACCAGGAGCCTTATTATGCACTGCCAGTATCTAGCGTACCTCCTGCACAGGGTGTTCCTAGTGGCCAGTCCAGCAGACCTGGCCCGAGCCAGTCATAGCAGCCACACTCTCCCAGGGCTTATTTTGAGTGTGGCGACACTCTCCATATGGTGAGGGATTGCCCTAGATTTAGGAGGGGTGCACCTCCATAGACTTCTCACCAACAGCATGCTCCACCGGGTCCTCAGGATATGATTACAGCACTAGCTGCCGCCCCACCTGCTCAGCCAGCCTGAGGTGGAGGTCGGGGAGGTAGAGGTCGCCCTAGAGGGGGAGGCCAGGCCAGATATTATGCCTTTCCTGCTCGTACAGAGATAGTTGCTTCTGATTCTGTCATTACAGGTATTGTTCCAGTCTGTCATAGAGATGCGTCGGTATTATTTGACCCAGGCTCTACATATTATTATGTGTCCTCTTATTTTGCCCCATATTTGGGTGTATCGCAGGATTCTTTGAGTTCCCCTGTTTATGTATCTGCTTTTGTGGGAGATTCTCTTGTTGTGGACCGCGTATATCAGTCATGTCTGATTGCTCTTAGAGGTTTTGAGAACAGGGCCAATTTATTATTGCTCAGCATGGTGGACTTTGATATTATTTTGGGCATGGACTGGTTGTCGCCCTATTATGCTATTCTTGATTGTCACGCTAAGACTGTGATGCTGGCTATGCTAGGATTTCCACGATTAGAGTGGAGAGGTACCTTAGCGTATACTCCCACCATAGTTATTTCATTTCTTAAAGCTCAACGAATGGTTGAGAAGGGGTGTGATGAGTATCTAGCTTATGTGATAGATGTCAGTATTGATACCCCTACAGTTGAGTTAGTTCCAGTAGTGAGGAACTTTCCAGATGTGTTTCCAGCTGATCTTCCGGGCATGCCGCCCGACAGAGATATTGATTTTGGCATTGATTTGTTGTCGGGCCCATTTCTATTCCTCCATATCGTATGGCTCCTCCTGAGTCAAAGGAGTTGAAGGAGCAGTTACAGTAAATGCTTGATAAGGGCTTCATTCGGCCCAATGTGTCACCTTGGGGCTCCCGAGTAATACATACTAAATAGGTACAGCTAATTGAGGGCCCTTCAATCAACCACAAGAATAATATAGATGAACAAATAGAGAAAATACTACGGCGAATCTATATTAACATAACAAGAAAATCATCCTTCAATAGGTTCCATCAAAACTCTAGATTAGAAATTTAGCTACTCATACTCATAGTAACAATATCCCAAATATTTTGCATAATTAAAATAGAGAGTAAAGATGACAAGATGTAGAAATAATGATTCTAACTCCAAGGAGTGATTCCACCAGCTTTTCTTGCCTCTAGCTGCCCAAAAATGTGGCTGCTGAAAAAAAACCCTCCAAGTGGTGTTTTTAGTTCTATTTATATGTGTAGAAGAAACCCTAAACGTGTGGGCCGAGTCCTAGTCAAACCCGGAACAAATTAAGTCTTCAAAACTTGGATTGGACCTAGCGCACTATTCAAATATTAGAGGATATGCTCCATGCATGTGTGATAGATTTTGGGGGTGCTTGGGACCAGTTCTTGCCACTTGCGGAGTTTTCTTATAACAATAGTAATCAGTCCAGCATTCAGATGGAACCGTATGAGGCTCTGTATGGTAGGCGGTGTCGGTCTCCAGTGGGATGGTTTGAGCTAGACGAGGCTAGATTATTGGGTACAGACTTGGTTCAGGATGCCTTGGAGAAGGTTAAGGTGATTCAGGATCAACTACGCACAGCCCAGTCCAGACAGAAGAGTTATGCGGACCGGAAGGTTCGTGATGTTGCATTTATGGTTGGAGAGCGGGTCTTGCTCCGGGTTTCGCCCATGAAGGGCATTATGAGGTTCGGAAAGAAGGGCAAGTTGAGCCCAAGGTTCATTAGTCCTTTTGAGGTGTTGTGTTGGGGAGATTGCTTATGAGCTTGCCTTACCTCCCAGCCTAGCAGGAGTTCATCCGATATTTCATGTTTCGATGCTCTGAAAGTATCACGACAATCCGTCTCATGTATTGGATTTCAGCTCAGTCCAATTGGACAAGGATCTATCTTATGTTGAGGAGCCATTAGCTATTTTAGAGAGGCGGGTCAGAAAGCTAAGGTCAAAGAACATTGTTTCCGTAAAGGTTCAGTGGAGGGGACAGCCGGTTGAGGAGGCGACTTGGGAGACCGAGCAGGATATGCGCAGTCGTTATCCTCATCTTTTCACCACTTCAGGTATGTCTCCATGCTCGTTTGAGGACGAACGATTATTTTAAGAGGGAGGGATGTAACGACCCGACCGTTCGTTTTGAGAGTAATAGCCCCAATCCCCTATTTACTGCTTCTCACATATCTATTTCTGCTATTGTGACTTGCAGGGAGGTTTTATTTTGGTTTTTGAAGTGTTTTGGGACACTTAGTCCCTAAATGGAGGTTTAAGCCTTAGGATTTGGACAGTAGTCGAAACTGTGTGAAGACGACTTCGGAATGTCGGTTTTGTTAGCTTCGTTAGGTGATTTTGGGCTTAGGGGCGTGTCCGGATTGTGTTTTGGAGGTCCGTTGCTTATTTAGGCTTGAAATGGCGAAAGTCGAATTTTTGGAGATTTGGACCGGTAGTAGAAATTTTGATATCAAGGTCGGATTCTGATTCCGGAAGTTGGAGTAGGTCTTTAATGTTGAATATGACTTGTGTGCAAAATTTGGGGTCAATCGGACGAGGTTTGGTTGGTTTCGGCATCGGTTGTAGAATTTGGAAGTTTCAACTTCTTAAGTTTGAATCGGAGGATGATTTGTGATTTTAGCATTGTTTGATGTGGTTTGAGGGCTCGCCTAAGTTCGTATGGTGTTTTAGGATTGGTTGGTATGTTTGGTTGAGGTTTCGGGGGCCTCGAGTGAGTTTCGGGTGCTTAACGGGTGAAAGCTTGGACTTAGAATAATTTTAGACATGCTGGTTTCTGGTGTTTTCGCACCTGCGGTGGGGAGTCCGCAGGTGCGGCCCCATAGAATTGAGGCTAGGATCACAGGTGCGCCTTTAGGCCTGGGAGTCAGTGGTCTCAGATGCGATGAGTGAGCCGCAGCAGCGGAGCTGCATCTGCGGAAGGGTAGTCACAGGTGCGAAAATGAGAAGAACCTAAGGTTCCGCAGAATCGGACGAGTAGACTTAGAAGCACATCCACAGATGCGGACTTAGGCGCGCAGGTGAGGACTCTGGAGTTTTAATGAAAATTCACAGCTGCGGAGTCCTAGCCGCAGAAGCGGCACCGCAGGTGCGATGATGAGGTCGCAGGAGCGGGTTCACTGGGCATAAAAGAGAGAATTTTGAGGGTTTGATTTATTTCTCCATTTTTGGACTTGGGAGCTCGGAAATTAGCGATTCCTTGAGGGATTTGCAGAGAGAGCTTTGGGGTAACGATTCCATACTTGTTTTTGGTTGTATTTCATTAATCTATAGTTATTTTCTACATTTAATTTCGGATTTGGATTGAAAAGTTGGGAAAATGGGGGAAATGTTCCCTAACCGAATTTCTGAGTTTTGATTTGGATTTAGAAATCGGATTTGGATAATTTTGGTACGAGTGAACTTGTGAGTGAATGGATGTTTGTATTTTGTGACTTTTATCCGATTCCGAGACGTGGGCCCAGGTTAACCTTATAGGGCGAATTTTGTAATTTTTGTGAAAGTATTGATTTCATTAATTAGATGAGTCTATTATAGTTGTATTTATTATATGTAATTGCTTTTGGCTAGATTTGGGCCATTCGGAGCCGGATATTCCTTGGAAAGGCATTGTGACCGATTGATTAAGCTTGGTTCGAGGTAAGTGGCTTGCCTAATCTTGTGGGGGGAACTCCCCGTAGGATTTGTACTGCTTTGATATATGAGTGTCGTGTACGTGAGGTGACGAGTACGTACACGGGCTAATTGTGTAAAAGCCCAATTTTTCTACTAAGTAATAACATGATTTTCTTCTTATTTGAGTTCCATCAGCCTGTGTAGTATCTGACTAGACTTGAATAGCATGCCTACTTGCCTTAACTGTTTACTTGAACTACGTGCAGCATGTTTAGTGAATTTACTTATCTTTTCTTAACTGGTACTTTGGTTGGATTGTAGAATTTCGTGCCGTAATTTTTAATTCTATTGTTTGGCTGCATATTTACTTTGGGACTACGGAACGGTAATTCGGGAGATTCCCCTGTCTTGCATATTTACTTCGGGACTACGGAACGATATTCCGGGAGATCCCCCTGCACATTTACGTTTGGGACTACAAGACGGTATCTCGGGAGATCCCCTGTTGTTATCTCTGTGTACTAAGTTGTTGTCTTCTATGATTTCATCCTGGCTAAATTTCCGTCTTTATTTTACTACGGTATTTCATTCTATCTTGTGATTTTCGTCTTTATTTTACTACGGTATTTCATTCTATCTTGTGTTATCATATATATACCAGTAGGGCCCTGACCTAACCTCGTCACTACTCGACCGAGGTTAGGCATGGCACTTACTGGGTACCGATTGTGGTGTACTCATGCTAGTCTTCTAGACATGTTTTTCATGTGCAGATCCAGGTGCTCCTTATCAGCCGCACTATCAGTGAGCCGGGACAGCTTTGGAGACTTCAAGGTATATCTTCCTCGTCCGCAGACCTCAGAGTCCCCTTCTACTCTTTATCATGTCCATTATCTTCTGTATTTTTCTTTTGTTAGACTCTGATGTATAGAGACACTAGATTTTCCTTCTGTAGTTTGTGATTTACGATGCTCCGGGTTTTGGGATTACTGTGTATTTTTGAATAGTTGGTTATTGTAATGCATGGTACCCGGTTATGTTGTTATTGCTATAGTTAGTTGTTAAATTTATGTTTTTATTACATTATTCCGCAAAAGTTAGGCTTACCTAGTCGCAGAGACTAGGTGTCGTCATGACGTCATAAGGAGGGGAAATTGGGTCATGACAGATTCTTAGTTTTGTTGTTGTTTTACACGTTTCGAGAGTTCGAGCGAGTTCGTTTTATGATTTCAAACTTGTTGGTATGTTCGGGCGGGACCCCGGGGGCCCCGAGTGTTAACCGGACGAGGCTCGGACCAATTTTGAAATTTGGAAAAGAACTGAAGCTTTTTGCTTCTGGCACAATCGCACCTGTGCTTGGACAGTCGCAGGTGCGACCCTCGCAGATGCGAGTTTTGTGCGTAGAAGCGGAAAAGGGAAGGGGAGGCCATCACCGCAGATGCGGAATTTTGGCGCACCTGCGAACGCGCAGGTGCGAAGCAGTGTGCGCAGATGCTACCTTGGCCAGGCTAGTGAGACTCGCACCTGCGAGGAGTTTCCTTAGGTGCGAAGCCGCAGGTACGGTCAATCCCTTTGCAGGTGCGAAAAAACTGCTTGGACAGAACATTAAAAACGGACGAAGCTCAGTCCATTTTAGTCCGTTTTTCTTCCATGTTTGGGTGCTTGCAGAGCTTTATGAGAGGGGATTTCAACTAACAACTTGGAGGTAAGTTAATTCTACACACCTTGAGTTAAATACATAGATTATGGGTAGATTATAACCGATAAATCTTAGAAATCAAGGGTTTAGATGAAAAACCTAGATATGTATAAAAATAAGAGTTTAACCACGAAAATGGTTATGGAATTGGATGGAAATTGTATATTTGAGTTCTTAAGATTATGGGTAACTTTTTCCTTCGAATATTTCCGGAATCCGGGCACGTGGGCCCGGGATGAATTTCAAGAATTTTACCATTTTGGATAGGGTAGTTTATTTCATAGATGAATTTCAAATTATTGAACATGTAATAATTATTTTATATAACTTTTGGATAGTTTCGGATTTTTCGGCATCGAATTGAGGTTTTCACGCGACATTTTGATCGGAAAGTGGACTTTGAGACAAGGTAAGTCTCTTGTCTAATCTTGTGAGGGAAAATTTACCCCATAGGTGATTAAATTAATAATTGTTGCTAATTGTGGGGGCTACGTACGCACAAGGTGACGAGAGTACATACGTAGATACTATTTATGCTAAAGTCCGGGTAGTTTAGGATTCAAATCATGAATTACGTGTGTAAATTGTATTCTTTATTTAATTGAATTATTTGAAATATATTGTAAATTGTTAGGGAAAGATAGTAAAAGATGGAAATATCATATACTTAATTTTTTGCTTAAATTAATTAATTGTTAAAAGAAATTGTTCATCCTCTCGAATTAATCTTATAATAAATACACTCTCATTCTGAAGGTACATAAGAAAATGTCATCCTTTCTTGTGGAGCGGGCCGAACACCTCGGCAGTATAGATGCATCTATGGATCGCGCCGCACGTCCCTCGCCAGTGTACATGACACTCTGGATCGGGCCGTACGACCTCAGTAGAGCTCGTGCCTAATAATAATAATAATTACATGATACCTTGATATTTTAATTGTAATTTGTGAATTTAATTAATAGATTGGAAATTTTTGCATTTGAAGGAATTTAATTATTTCTGCTGGTTAAATAAAATTATTGTTAACTCTGTGAATCATGTTGATTTAAATATTTCTATTTTTATTTTATTTATTATCATTGGCCCTTAGTGAATGTCAAAGTCGACCATCTCGTCTCTACCTCTTCGAGATTAGGCTTGATACTTACTGGGTACACGTTGTTTACGTACTCATACTACACTTGTTGTACCTTTTGTGCAGGATCTGAGATAGGTGCTATCGTTGGACCTATCGGCGCACACCCGCGTTATCAAGAGGCTTAGTGGTGTGCTGCTTTTTGAGTCATTCTGCAGCAACTAGTGCCTCTTCTGGGAGTTTTATTCTGTCTATTTTATTTCAGACAGTATTTATAATTTTTGTATAATCTACTAGATGCTCATACACTTATGATACCAGCTCTTGGCACACGCACATTGGTAGAATTGAGAGTTGATTATTTTTCTTGGATTTAAATTAAACGGTATCTTTTCTATTTTCTTTAATATTGCTAGTAAAAAGAATAAAATTACTTAGAAAATTATTAAAAATGATTGATGTATGTTTAATTTACTGGTTTGGCTGGCCTAACCATGACGTTGGGCGCCATCATGACCTTTAGGTGAAATTGGGTCGTGACAACATGGTATCAGAGCACTAGATTCACGTAGGTCTCACAAGTTATGAGCAGGCCTAATAGAGTCTTGTGGATCGGTACAGAGACGTTTGTACTTATCTTCGAGAGATTATAGGGCGTTAGGAAACTACCTTTCTTCATCTTCCATCGTGCAATTGATGTAGTACTAAATATCTTTCTCTTACTCTCTCACAGATAGTGAGAACGCGCTCTAATGAGGCTCCAGACCAGGGAAGAGCTACTCCCCCCGTTGCTAGAGGTCGAGGCAGAGACTGAGGGAGGGCTCCAGTCCATGGTAGGGGACGAGGACATCCCATAATTGTTCCAGTTATACCACCAGTGGGTCCAGCAGAGGAACCCATTATTGAGGAGCAGGGCGAGGTGCATGTGGAAGAACCAGCTCCGGCGGACTTTACGTCTGCACCGGGATTCCAAGATGTCATAGGTCATATGTTGCAGTTCATGGACATTATGACTCAGGCTAGTTTATTTCTGGCAGAACCATACACGTCTTAGGCGGGCGGGGGAGCACAGACTCCGACCGCACAGGCTCATGGGCAGGCAGCTGCTGTATATCAGACCCAGGGTGCACTACCCGTGGGTGGAGCCCAGCCAGTGGCAGCAGCTACACTTGAGCCCAGGCTAACTGCAGCCGCTGATCCGCAGAAACTATTGGACAGATGGACTAGACTACATCCCCCTTTCTTTGGGGGTGAACGACATGAGGATCCCCAAGACTTCATTGATCGATGCAGGGATAGACTATACAACATGAGGATATTGGAGTCTCATGGGGTTGACTTTGCTACTTTTTCGCTAGAGGGCAGAGCCAGTAGATGGAGGAAGTCTTATCTTCTTGGCACACCAGCAGATTCTCCTCCCATGACTTGGGACAGGTTCACCTGTATCTTCCTGGACAGGTAATATTCCACCCTCCTAGAGGGAAGAGTTGTGTTTTCAGTTTGAGCAGCTCCAGTAGAGTCAGATATCAGTGACCAATTATGAGGCGAGGTTCTCTGAGTTATCTCGCCATGCACATATGATACTCCCTACTGAGGCGGAGAGAATGCAGAGGTTTGTTGTGGGTTTACATACTGGCATTTAGGCCACTATGGCTCGAGAGGCTGAGATGGGTACTTCTTATGAGCTAGTTGTGGAGATATCCCGGAGGATTGAGGGTATGCATCAGCGGAGCCGAGAGTAGGTTATGAGAGATAAGTGGTTTAGGTATTCTGGAGAGTTTTGAGGTGCTTCGTCTGGGAGCAGAGGTCAGTTCGTGAGAGGGCAGTCCAGCAGGTCCCCATATCCAGCACCACCGCCTCCTTGGGGTCCTCCACTGCGACCTTATTTTAGTGCTATGCCAAAGAGTTCTTATCGCCTACCTGCTATTCAGGGTTCTTCCAGTGGGTATTCAGATTCCCAGGGTCAGACTTCTAGTCAGCAGCCCATCGCACCAAGAATTTGTTACGAATGCGGGGATCCCAGTCACATGCGGAGATTCTGCCCCAGGCTTCGAGGTAGACTAGTGCAACAGGGTCAGCAGCCTATGATTACCGCACCAGTTGCTCCACCATTAGTTCGACCACCAAAAGGTGGAGGACAAGTGGGTAGGGGTCGTCCTAGAGGTGGAGGTCAGCCAGGTGGAGGCCAGCCAGTTGGCGCTCCAGCTCGGTTCTATGCTTTTCCGGCCAGACCAGATATAGAGGCCTCAGATGCAGTGATTACAAGTATTATTTCTGTTTGCGGCAAAGATGCCTCCGTATTATTTGATCCAGGATATACATATTTCTATGTGTTATCTCTAATCGTTCATTCCCTGGGTGTTTCTCGTGAGTCCTTGAGTACTCTTGTTTATGTGTCCAATCCTGTGGGCGATTCTGTTGTTGTGAATCGGATCTACCGGTCCTGTATTATTATTTTGTGGTTATGAAACTAGAGCAAATCTTCTACTACTTAAGATGGCCGATTTTGAAATTATCTTGGGCATGGACTGGTTATCTCCATATCATGCTATTCTAGATTGTCATGCCAAGACTGTTACCTTGGCTCTTCCAGCATTGCCTAGGCTAGAGTGGAAGGGTTCATCTGTTAGTGCATTTAATCGGGTTATTTCTTTTATGAAGGCTCAACACATGGTTGAGAAGGGTTGTTTATCTTATCTAGCTATGGTTGGGATACTACTGCAGAAACTCCGACTATTGATTCAGTGCCTGTAGTTCAGGAGTTCTCCGATGTATTTCCTTTAGATCTTCTAGGTATGCCACCTGATCATGATATTGATTTCAGTATTGACTTGGATCCAGATACCCGGCCTATATCTATCCCACTGTATCGCATGGATCTGAAAGAATTGAAATAATTGAAAGAACAGCTTGAAGAATTACTAGCCAAAGGGTTCGTCAGACCGAGTGTATCGCCTTGGGGTGCACCAGTATAATTTGTGAAGAAGAAGGATGGAACGATGCAAATATGTATTGATTATCGTCAATTGAACAAAGTCACTATTAAGAACAAATACCCGTTGCCACGTATTGATGATCTATTTGACCAGTTGCACGGTGCTAGGGTATTCTCTAAGATTGACTTGAGGTTGGAGTACCATCAGTTGAAGATACGGGATTCGGATGTTCCAAAGACTGCTTTTCGAATTAGATATGGTCATTATGAGTTTCTGGTGATGTCATTCGGTTTAACTAATGCCCCGACAGTGTTTATGGATCTGATGAACAGGGTATTCAGGCCATATATTGATTCATTTTTCATTATCTCCATTGATGATATTTGGATTTATTCGCACAATAAGGAAGATCACGAGCAGCATATGAGAGTGGTGCTTCAGACGTTGCGGGAACAAAAGTTATATGCTAAGTTCTCCAAATGTGAGTTTTGGATAGAGTCTGTAGCAATTTTGGGGCATATTGTATCGGGTGAGGGCATTAAAGTTGATCCTAAAAAGATCGAGGCAGTTCAGAATTGGCATCGTCCCACTTCGGCGACTGAGATCAGGCATTTTCTAGGTTTAGTAGGTTATTATCGTCGGTTCATGGAGGGTTTTTCATCTATTGCAGCACCTTTGAACAAATTAACCCAAAAGGGTGCTCCGTTCCGATGGTCTGATGATTGTGAGGTGAGCTTTCAGAAGCTCAAGACAGCATTGACTACAACACCAGTGTTAGTGTTGTCTTCCGGTTCGGGGATGTATACAGTGTATTGTGACGCTTCACGTGTTGTCTTGGGTTGTGTATTGATGAGGGAAGGGCGAGTTATTGCATACGCTTCACGTCAGTTGAAGCCCCACGAGAAGAATTATCCGGTGCATGATTTGGAGTTAGCTGCAATTGTTCACGCTCTTAAGATTTTGAGGCATTATCTTTATGGGGTGTCTTGTGAGGTTTACATTGATCATCGCAGTTTGCCACATTTGTCCAAGCAGAGGGATCTAAATTTGAGACAGCATAGATGGCTTGAGTTACTAAAAGATTATGATATTACTATCATGTATCATCCGGGCAAAGCAAATGTAGTTGCAGACGCCTTGAGTAGAAAGGTGGATAGTATGGGTTTTATTTCATCAGAGGAGAGGCCATTAGCTTTGGATATTTAGTCCTTAGCTAACAGACTTGTGAGGATGAATATTTCAGAGCCCAGCCGAATTCTTGCATGTGTTGTGGCCCAGTCTTCACTATTTGAGCATATCAAGGCTCGCTAGTATGATGATCCACACGTAATGGTTCTTCGAGAAACGGTACTATGGGGTGGTGCCAAGGAAGTTACTATTAGCTCGGATGGTGTTCTGCGACTCTAGGATCGTCTATGTGTTTCTAATGTGGACGGACTGAGGAAAGGGATCCTAGAAGAGGCACACAGTTCTCAGTATTCTATTCACCTAGGTGCTACAAAGATGTATCGTGACCTGAGGCAGCATTATTGGTGGCGACGAATGAAAAAGGACATAGTTGGGTATGTAGCTAGGTGTCTAAATTGCCGGCAAGTTAAATTTGAGCACCAGAGGCCAGGTGGCCTACTTCAGCAGATGACTATACTGGAGTGGAAATGGGAACGCATTACTATGGACTTTGTAGTCGGGTTGTCGCAGACCTTGCAGAAGTTTGATACAGTTTGGGTCATTGTCGACAGGTTGACCAAGTCGGCACACTTTATTCCGATTGTGACTACGTATACTTTAGAGAGATTTGCCCAGATTTATATTCAGTAAGTAGTTCGGTTGCACGGTGTGCCAATTTCCATCATATTAGATAGAGGCCCTCAGTTTACTTCACATTTCTGGAGAGCAGTACAGAGTGAACTGGGGACCCGTGTAGAGCTCAGTACAGCCTTTCATCCACAGACCGACGGGCAGTCAGAGCGGACAATTTAGATTTTGGAGGATATGCTCAAGGCATGTGTGATTGACTTTGGAGGTTAGTGCGATTGTTTATTGCCTTTGGCCGAGTTTGCTTATAATAACAGTTACCAATCCAGTATCGAGATAGCTCCAATTGAGGCTTTATATAGCCGGGAATGTCGCTCGCCCATCGGATGGTTTGAGCTCGGTGAGTCTAAGTTATATGGTATTGATTTGGTGAAGGATGCCTTAGAAAAGGTAAAGTTGATTCAGGAGTGACTTCATACAGCACAGTCCAGACAGAAGAGTTACGCAGATCATAAAGCGCGTGATTTATCGTTTATGCTGGGTGAAAAAGTTCTCTTGAGGGTTTCGCCGATGAAGGGAATCATGAGATTTGGGAAAAAGGGCAAGTTGAGCCCAAGGTTTATAGGCCTATTTGAGGTGTTGAGATGAGTTGGGGAGGTTGCTTACGAGCTTGCCTTGGTTCCCAGTCTATCAGGAGTTCATCCGGTTTTTCATGTATCTATGCTCCGAAAGTATCATGTGGACCTATCACATGTGTTAGACTTCAGCACAGTTCAGCTAGATAATAGCTTGGGTTATGAAGAGGAGCCAGTTGCCATTGTTGATAAACAGGTTCGCCAGCTGAGGTCCAAGAGGATTTCTACAGTAAAAGTCCAGTGGAGGGGCCAACTAGTTGAGGAAGCGACTTGGGAGGCCGAGGAAACCATGCGGGGCAGATGTCCACACTTATTCAGCACTCCAGGTACAATTCTAAACTCGTTCGAGGACGAACGTTTGTTTAAGAGGTGGAGAATGTAATGGCCCAACCAGTCATTTTTGACTTTTAGAACCTCGTTCCCCTAAATAAAACTCCTCGTATGTGCTTTTATTAATTTATGACTTGCGGGGGTGGTTGGTTTGGGATTGGGAAGTGTTCAGGTTGAAATCGGAACACTTGGTTCCTTAAGTTGGCCTTAAAAGGCCAAGTTTGACTTCAGTCAACATTTTGAGACAACGGCCCTAGAATCGGGATTTGACTGTTCAAATAGGTTCGTATGATGATTTCGGACTTGGGCGTATGTTCGAATCGGGTTTAGGATAACCCGGGAGCGTTTTGGCGCTTAATAGAGAAAATCAATAAATTGAAGGTTTAAAATTTTTTAAATTTGGTTTGGAGTAGGATTTGGAGTAATCGATATGTTCCGATATGTCCAATTTGAAGGCGGACGACCCCGATATGTTTTGTTTGAAGGCGAACGATTCCAATATGTCCTATTTGAAGGCGGACAACCCCAATATGTCCCATTTGAGGGTGGGTAATCCAAAATATCCAATTTGAGTGCAGATGAACCCGATATATCCTATTTGAAGGCGGATAGACCTGATATATCCTATTAGAGGGCGGATAGACCCGATACATCCTATTTGAGGGCGGATAAACCTGATATATCCTACTTGACTGGGGATAAATCCGATATATACAATTTGAGGGCGGATAGACCCGACATGTCTTATTTGAAGGTGGACAAGCCTGACATGTGGTGCTTGATTTGTAATTATAAAGATTGATGCAGAGAATACAGTAAGGAAAAATGCACGGCATCACCCTTCGTGCTTTTACTCTAAATCTCACCATAAAATAAATAGAAATGGCACGGCATCACCCTTCGTGCATTAACTCACATATCATGGCACGGCATCACCCTTCATGCATTAACACTCACAATATGACACGGCATCACCCTTCGTGCATTAACACTCACAATATGGTACGGCATCACCCTTCATGCATTAACACTCACAATATGGCAAGGCATCACCCTTCGTTCATTAACACTCTCCCTTACAATAATGCAATGCATAAATAACAACAGTGAGATAGAATAGCAAGTACAAACCTTACTTCAACATTTGGTTCCATAACATCAATCTCAACTTAAAATAAAAACTCAATTATCACCAGAAAATCCGTAAACATGATAAGAACGATAAATTGAACAACACTAGTATAACACATAGCAATTAGGCATATGAATGAGACAATATAAGAAAAACTGAGAAACATGGAAAAAAGGTAAATTGGCAGCGCATAAGTACTCGTCACCTCACATATACACTGCTCACATGAATTTCACTTAGCAAGTAATCTAAGGTTCCTAAGTCCCTCAAGTCAGGGTTAGACACAATACTTACCTTGCTCCGAAGGCCACTTAATTTTCAATCACAGCTTTTCCTTTCGAATTCACCTCCAAACCACTCTTATCTATTCTAAAATGACTCAATAATATCAAATATTCATTAAGAAATCAATTATATTGCATAAATTAAATTCCCCAAATTTTCCTCCAAAAAGTTGAAAAATCGACCTCGGGCCCGCTTGGTCAGAACCTGAAGTTCTAACCAAAATCCTTTTACCCATTCACCCCTGAGCCCGAATATGTAATTAGTTTTGGAATCCGACATCAAATTGAGGTCTAAATCCTCAAATTCCCGAAATCCCTAGAATCACTTACCTATGATTTGTGGAAGTATTGGTCTTTGGCAAAACTCCCCTTGAGGTGTAGGTTTTGAAAATTTGAAGAATGAATGAAAAATCCCGTCTAAGTCCCTTTTACTCAGCTGTAGGTGTCGCAATTGCGAATGCGAAGGAACAATCGCAATTGTGATGCCCTTCACCATCCTGCTACCTTCGCAAATGCGAGGAAAGTGTCGCATTTGCGACTACTGAACCTCGCAAATACGAGTAGATGTTCACATTTGCGAACCTGCCCTTCCCAGACTCCCTTCACAATTGCGAAAGTAACCTCGCAAATGCGAGAACTGCTGGCCTAGGCTTCTGATCGCAATTGCGATGAAAGCCTCGCAATTGAGGACCCTATTATGTTCGCATTTGCGATGCCTAATCTCGCAATTGCTAGATCAGAGGCCTGCAACGGGTTCAGTTATACCTCGGGGCTCCAAACCAAACATGCACACAAGTCTAAAAATATCATACGAACTGGCTCGCGCGATCAAATTGCCAAAATAACACCTAAAACTACGAATTTAGCACCAAATGAAATGAAATTCTCAAGAACACTTTAAAATTCATATCTTCTCAACTGGACGTCTGAAACACTTTAAAATATCATAATGAACCTGTACCGAGCTCCGGAATCAGAATACAGACCCGGCACTAAGAATGCCAAACATCAATCAATTCTTAAAAACAATTAATTTTCAGACTTTTAATTTTCATCAAAAAGCCATAACTTGAGCTAGGGACATCCGAATTCGATTCCGGGCATACGCCCAGGTCCCATAATTCGATACGGACCCACCGAAACCGTCAAAGCACAGATCCGATCCTGTTTACCAAAAATGTCGAGCGAAGTCAACTAAAATCAACTTTTAAGGCAAAAATTCTTATTTTCATTAGTTTTCAACATAAAAGCTTTCCGAAAACCTGTCCGGACTGCGCACGCAAATCGAAGAGGGTAAATATGAGATTTGTAAGGCTTAAGAGCTCAGATTCGAGTTCTAAGACATAAGATGACCTTTTGGGTCATCACATTCTCCACCTCTAAAATAGTCGTTCGTCTTCGAACGGACATAGAAAAGTACCTGGGCTGATGAAAAGGTGGGGATATCTACTCCGCATATCGGACTCGGACTCCTAAGTAGCTTCCTCAATAGGCTGACCTCTCCATTGCACTCGAATTGAAGGGTAACTCTTTGATCTCAACTGGCGAACTTGCGGGGCTAGAATTGTCACCGGCTCCTCCTTGTAAGTCAAATCCTTGTCCAACTGGATAGAGCTGAAATCTAACACATGGGACGGATCGCCGTGATATTTTCGAAGCATGGACACATGGAATACCGGATGAACAGCTGCTAAACTAGGTGGCAACGCAAGCCTATAAGCCACCTCTCCCACTCTCTCCAGAATCTCAAAAGGCCCAATATACCTAGGGCTCAACTTGCTCTTCTTCCCAAATCTCATAACACCCTTCATGGGCGATACCCGAAGTAATACCCTCTCTCCGACCATGAATGCCACATCACGAACTCTACGGTCGGCATAACTATTTTTCCTGGACTGAGCTATACGAAGTCAATCTTGTATAATCTTGACCTTGTCCAAGGCCTCCTGAACTAAATCTGTACCCAATAACCGAGACTCCCCCGGCTAAAACCACCCAACTGGCGACCTACATCATATACCGTATAATGCCTCATAGGGAGCCATCTGAATGCTTGACTAGTAGTTGTTATTGTAGGCAAACTCCTCTAACGGAAAGAACTGATCCCAAGAACCTCCAAAGTCAATAACACAGGCGCGGAGCGTATCCTCCAAGATCTGAATAGTACGCTCGGACTGTCCGTCTGTCTGAGGATGGAATGCTGTGCTCAAATCAATCCTCGTACCTAACTCACATTGTACTGCCCTCCTAAAGTGCGAGGTAAACTGTGTACCTCGATCAGAAATGATTGACACAGGCACACCGTGAAGACGGATGATCTCATGAATGTAAATCTCTGCCAACCGCTCTGAGGAATAGGTAACTGCCACATGAATGAAATGCGCTGACTTAGTCAGCCTGTCCACAATAACCCAAACTGCATCGAACTTCTTCTGAGTCCATGGGAGTCCAACAACAAAATCCATAGTGATACGCTCCCACTTCCACCTAGGAATATCTAACCTCTGAAGTAAACCACCAGGTCTCTGATGCTCACACTTTACCTGTTGGCAATTTAGGCACCGAGCTACATAGGCAACTATGTCCTTCTTCATTCACCTCCACCGATAATGCTGCCTCAAGTCCTGATACATCTTGGTGGCGCCCGGATGAATAGAATACCGAGAACTGTGGGACTCCTCAAGAATCAACTCACGAAGCCCATCCGCATTAGGCACACAAATACGACCCTGCATCCTCAAAACTCTATCATCTCCAACAGTAACCAGCTTTGCACCACCGTGCCGCACTGTGTCTCTAAGGACAAGTAAATCAGGATCGTCATCCTGCCGATCTCTGATGCGCTCAAACAAAGAAGGCCGAGCAACTATACAAGCTAGAACAGGGCTAGGCTCAAAAACATCCAACCTCACGAACTGGTTGGCCAAGACCTGAACATCCAATGCAAGCGATCTCTCACCCACTGGAATATATGCAAGGCTACCCATACTAGCTGATTTTCTACTCAAAGCATCGGCCACCACATTGGCCTTCTCGGGATGATACAATATGGTGATATTATAGTGTTTCAATAGCTCCAACCACCTTATGTGCCTCAAATTGAGTTCCTTCTGCTTGAACAAATACTACAAGCTCTGATGATCAGTGAATACCTCACATAGCACGCCGTAAAGATAGTGTCTCCAAATCTTCAACGCGTGAACAATGACTGCCAGCTCTAGATCATGAACAGGGTAATTCTTCTCATGAACCTTCAGCTGCCGTGAAGCATATGCAATAACCTTGTCACCCTGCATGAATACCGCACCCAGACCAATACGGGATGCGTCACAATATACTGTATAAGATCCTGAACCTGTGGGTAACACCAATACCGGTGTCGTAGTCAACGTAGTCTTGAGCTTATGAAAGCTTGCTTCACACTCGTCTGACCACCTGAACGAGGCACCCTTCTGGGTCAATTTGGTCAACGGGGCTGATATGGATGAAAACCCCTCCACAAATCAACGGTAATAGACCGCCAAACCCAGGAAACTACGGATCTCTGTAGCTGATGTGGGTCTAGGCCAGTTATGAACTGCCTCAATCATTTTAGGATCCACCTAAACATCCTCTGTTGATACAACGTGACCCAAGAAAGCAACTGAACTCAACCAAAACTCGCATTTTGAGAACTTAGCATATAATTTGCTGTCTTTCAGAGTCTGAAGAACGATCCGAAGGTGTTGCTCATGCTCCTCTCGACTGTGGGAGTAGATCAAGATATAATCAATAAACACAACCATAATGGAATCCAAGTAGGGTTTGAACACCCGGTTCATCAAATCCATGAATGTTGTTGGGGCATTTGTCAGCCCAAATGACATCACTAGAAACTCATAATGCCCATACCGAGTCCGAAAAGCTATCTTAGGAACATCGGATGCCCTAATCCTCAACTGATGGTAACCATATCTCAAATCAATCTTTGAAAACACCATGGCACCCTGAAGCTGATCAAATAAATCATCAATCCTCGGCAATGGATAGTTGTTCTTGATGGTGAATTTGTTCAACTGCCGATAATCTATACACGTCCTCATCGATCCATCTTTCTTCTTCACAAACAACACAGGTGCACCCCAGGGCGAGGCATTAGGTCTAATGAAGCCCTTATCAAGAAAATCTTGCAACTGCTCTTTCAATTCTTTCAACTCTGGCAGGGCCATATGGTATGGCGGAATGGAAATAGGATGAGTGCCCGGAGCCAAATCAATGCAGAAATATATATCCCTATGGGGTGGCACCCCCGACAGGTCTGCAGGAAACACCTCTGGAAACTCACGAACAACCGGCATCGAATCTATGGAAGGAACCTCCACACTAGAATAGCGGACATAAGCCAAATTAGCTAGACACCCCTTCTCGACCATATACCGAGCTACACATAAGTGATAACCCTGCTGGCAGAATGGCCAAGATTCCCTCTCTACTCTAATCGAGGCAACCCCTGTAAGACTAAGGTCATCGTCTTGGCATGACAATCTAATATAGCATGATAAGGTGACAGCCAATCCATACCCAGTATGACATCAAAATCAACCATGTCGAGAAGTAGGAGATCTACACGAGTCTCAAGACTCCCAATGGTGACCACGCACAAACGATAAACATAATCTATAATAATAGTATCTCCTACTGGTGTAGACACATACACAGGAGCACTCAAAGAATCACGGGGCATAACCAAATAGGAAGCAAAATAGGATGACACATAGGAGTAAGTAGATCCCGGATCAAATAGAACTGAAGCATCTCTACTGCAAACTGAAATAGTACCTGTGATAACAGTGTCAGATGAATAAGCCTCAGGCTTGGCTGGGAAAGCATAACACCGGGGCTGGGCCCCACCACCCTGAACTACATCCCTGGGATGACCTGTAGCTGGCTGGTCTCCACCTCTAACGGCCTGACCTCCACCTCTAACTATCTGGCCCCTACCTCTGGCTGTCTGACCCCTGCCTCTGGCTGGCTAAGCAGGTGGTGCAGCAACCGATGTCGTAACCATGGCACGAGAACTCTGATGTTGTGAGTTGCCCATTGCCTGAGGGCAAAATCTAACAATGTACCTCGGATCACCACAAGTATAACATAACCTCGGCTGCTGTGACTGCTGGCCCTGAAACTAACCTTGTCGACCTGAATAACCACCCTGATAACTCTGGAATGGAGGTGCACTAATAGGAGGTAGTGGTGCACTGTAGGCTAGCTGGTTGGAATAAGGCATCTGAGGGCCACGACCACCTGAGGCACCATGGGATGCCTAGAGCGCTGAATAAAATGGCCTGGGAGGATAGCCTCTACCAAAATTACTACTGTCTCTAGATGAGGCACCGCTGAACTCACCGGAATGACGAGGTCTCTTGTCAGACCCCTGACCTCCCTGAGTAAGAACCATTTCGACTCGTCTGGCGACATTAGCCATCTGCAATCTGATAGGCTAAGCAAGTCCATCAATAAACCTCCTCACCCTCTCTCTCTCTCTCGGTGGAAAGCAGAAGAATAGCATGACGGGCTAAATTCCCAAAATGGGTCTCATACTGAGTAACAGTCATACTGCCTTGCTGGAGACGCTCAAACTGACGGCGACGCTCCTCTCTCAATGTGATAGGCAGAAACTTCTTTATGAAGAGCTGAGAGAACTGGTCCCAAGTAAGAGCAGGCAAACCAGCTGGTCTGGTCAACAAGTAATCTCTCCACCATTTCATGGCGGAACCAGACATCTAAAATGCAGCAAAATCGACCCCATTGGTCTCCACTATACCTATGTTCCGTAAAACCTCATGACAACTGTCAAGATACTCGAGGGATTCTCTGAAGGAGCACCACTGAAGTGAACAGGAAAGAGCTTGATAAACCTATCTAATCTCTATAAAGCCTCAGAAGACATAGCTGGCCCATCTCCAACGTGTGTCGCAATAACCGGCTGAACTAATCCGACTGGCTAAGTTGCTGGAGCCTGATACTAGGGAGCTATCTGCTTTGGAGCGGGAGTGGTAGGAATCTGGGCTCCTTCTCCAGCCTGAGAGACTACTGGTGCCATGGGAAATGCGCCAGTCTGGGCCACACTCTCCATAAGGCCCACCAAACAGACCAAATCGTCCTGAAGTACTGGGGTGGCAATGAACCCCTCCGGAACCTGAGCTGATCCAGCAGAAACAGTCTGGGCTGGAACCTCCTCGTCAAGCTCTATCTGAGACTCCACTATTGGGGTTTTAGGCTGAGCCCTGCCCCTGCCTCGGCCTCTGGCACGGCCTCGGCCTCGACCTCTGCCCCGCGTAGGAGCTGCCATTGGAGGCTCTGGCTGTTGCTCAGCTGAGGAAGTGGTACGTGTTCTCGCCATCTGCGAGAGAATAAGAGTAGAAGATTTCAATCAGTATTGAGTAAGCAAAATCGCACGACGGAGAAGAATAAAAGTGAAACTTGTTCCTAAACTTCGTATCCTCTGGAAGATAAACACAGACGTCTCCGTACCGATCCTCCAGACTCTACTAAGCTTGCTCGTGAATCATGAGAGTTTGGCAACCTAGTGCTCTGATACCAACTTGTCACGACCCGAAATTTCCCACTGACGGGATTGTGATGGCGCCTAACATTTCACTTGCTAGGCAAGCCAACGTTAGAGAATCATTAACCAATTCCTTATTTCCATTCAGTAATTAACAATAATTAACTAAGATGAAATATAATAAGTGCGGAATATCATAAAACTGTATTAATTACTACCACCCAGATCTGGAGTCACAATTCACGAGCATTCTAGAATTTACTACAAGTAATAGTCTGAAAGAAATACAACTGTCTGAATGAAAGAAATAGTAGAACATAAAAGATAGACGGGGACTTCAAGGTCAGTGAATACCGACAGATCTACCTTGAGTCTCAGGACAGCGTACCAATAGCAAAATCTCGATCAACCCGAGCCAGTATAAAAATCTACACAAAAAGTGCAGAGTGCAGTATTAGTACAACTGACCCCATGTACTGGTAAGTGTCGAGCCTAACCTCAACGAAGTAATGACGAGGCTAAGGCAAGGCACCTACAAATCAACCTGTACAATTTAACAGTGTATATACAAATAACAGAAATGAAGAACTAAACAGGAAATATCGGGAGGGGAACATACTGAGGGGAATGCAAGATAAAGAACTACAACAGAATGATCACTGGAGCAATCAATATACTAGGAATCAACAGGAATAGTGAATACAGTTAGGAAAAATGCACGACATCACCCTTCGTGCTTTTACTCTCAATCTCACCATAAAATAAATAGAAATGGAACGGCATCACCCTTCGTGCATTAACTCTCATATCATGGCATGACATCACCCTTCGTGCATTAACACTCACAATATGGCACGGCATCACCCTTCGTGCATTAACACTCTCCCTTACCATAATGCAATGCATACATAACAACAGGGAGATAGAATAACAAGTACAAACCTTACTTCAACATTTGGTTCCATAACATCAATCTCAACTTGAAATAAAAACTCAATTATCACCAGAAACTTCGTAAACATGATAAGAACGATAAATTGAACAACACTAGTATAACACATAGCAATTAGGCATAGGAATGAGACAATATAAGAAAAACTAAGAAACATGGAAAACATGTAAATTGGCGGCGCATAAGTACTCGCCACCTCACATATACATCGCTCACATGAATTTTACTTAGCAAGTAATCTAAGATTCCTAATTTTCTCAAGTCAGGGTTAGACACAACACTTGCTTTTCTCTGAAGGCCACTTAATTCTGAATCACAGCTTTTCCTTTCGAATTTACCTCCGAACCACTCTTATCTATTCAAAAATGACTCAATAATATCAAATATTGCCTAAGAAATCAATTATATTGCATAAAATGAATTCCCCAAATTTTTCTCCAAAAAGTTGAAAACTCGACCCCGGGCCCACTTGATCAAAACCTGAGGTTCAGACCAAAATTCTTTTACCCATTCACCCCCGAGCCCGAATATGTAATTAGTTTTGGAATCCGACCTCAAATTGAGGTCTAAATCCTCAAATTCCCGAAATCCCTAGTTTCTACCCTAACCCCTAATTCTACCATGAAAACTCTAGATTTTAGGTTGATAATTTATAAAATGTAATGGGTAATTAAAAGAAAATGGTTTAGAATCACTTACCTATAATTTGGGTAAGAATTGGTCTTTGAAAAATTCCCCATTGAGATTTAGGTTTTGAAAATTTGAAGAATGAATGAAAAATCCCGTCTAAGTCCCTTTTACTCAGCTGCAGGTGTGGCAATTGCGACTTGAGCTTTGCAAATACGAAGCTCGCAAATGCGAAGGAACAATCGCAATTATGATGCCCTTCACAATCCTGTTTCCTTAGCAAATGCGAGGAACGTGTTGCATTTGCGACCACTGAACCTCGCAAATATGAGTAGATATTCGCATTTGCGAACCTGCCCTTCCAAGACTCCCTTCGCAGTTGCGAAGGTAACCTCGCAAATGCGAGAACTGCTGGCCCAGGCTTCTGATCGCAATTGTGATAAAAGCCTTGCAATTGCAGACCTTGTTATGTTCGCATTTGCGATGCCTGATCTCGCAATTGCGAGATCAGAGGCCTGCAACAAGTTCAGTTATACCAGCAAAATTTTCTAAGTTCAATACATCCCGTGGCCTATCCGAAACTCATCCGAGCCCTCGGGACTCCAAACCAAACATGCACACAAGTCTAAAAATATCATACGAACTTGATCGCGTGATCAAATTGCCAAAATAACACCTAGAACTACGAATTTAGAACCAAATCAGATGAAATTCTCAAGAACACTTTAAAATTCATATCTTCTCAACTGGACGTCCGAATTACGGCAAATCAACTCCGTTTCTCACCAGTTTTCACAGACAAGTCTTAAATATCATAATGAACCTGTACCGGGCTCCGAAACCAGAATACGGACCCGGCACTAACAATGCCAAACATCAATCAATTCTTAAAAATAATTAATTTTCAAACTTTTAATTTTTATCAAAAATTCATAACTTGAGCTAGGGACCTCCGAATTCAATTCTGTGCATACGCCCAGGTCCCATAATTCGATACGGACCCACTGGGATCGTCAAAGCACGGATTCAGGCCCATTTACCAAAAATATTGACCAAAGTCAACTAAAATCAATTTTTAAGGCAAAAATTCTTATTTTCATTAGTTTTCAACATAAAAGCTTTATAGAAACCTGTCCGGACTGCGCACGCAAATTGAGGAGGGTAAAAATGATATTTGTGAGGCTTAAGAGCTCAAATTCGAGTTCTAAGACATAAGATGACCTTTTGGGTCATCACATAAGCATAAGAAAAGGAACGGACAACAGGCAGAATGTTTTCTCACATCTTTCACAAGGAAAACCTCACACGGATAAGTGTAACACTACACAAATATCAACAACAAGAATGCCCCCAGGCCAACACAAGTCATCACAAATCAATCCTTGACACATCCCACCTTGTCTCGCCACGTGTGCAATAGTAAAGTAAATGCCCGCCTTGTCTCACCACACGTGCATAATAATGTTCTCACCTTGTCTCGCCACATGCGCAAACTCACATATATATAAATAGCCCGCCTTGTCACGCCGCATGTGCAATATCAATAGTAACCACATCACAGTAGAAACCTCGTGCAATCCCCATATCAACAACCGCACGGCAGAAACCTCATGCATCACAATAACCACAACCGCACGGCAGAAACCTCGTGCATCACAACAACAAGTACAAGAGCAACAACGACAATAATACAAAGTACAGTAAGTAAATCAACTCAAGAACCTTCGATCACAAGAAACGGTAGAACTAGTTCACAAGGAAATAACCACAATAAGGAATACTAGGCATAATAAGAACAGCTCAATAAGGAAGGAAATAACATGTAACAATAGTCCGGAAATGTACGATTCAACAACCAAGAAACTAACACGAGTCAAATGATTCCAAATAAGGGAAAGTCCACTAAGGCATAGGATTTCTAAGCTTCTTTTAAGTTTGGACAATTACGGGAGTGATACATCCAATTCAAATAAAGGTAGGCAGTGAGAAGATCACCATAACCTCAATTAAGGGAGTCCATTTGCAAAAAGGGATAACTACAACTTCAAATAGAGATAAGTAGTTAGGGAAAAGATAACATGGCAATGAAAGAGATAACAATCTCAATTAAGGCACGTATGAATCAAGCAATAATAAGAGTGGATCATGAAATAACTGATACTAATTAAGCAGGTAAAGGTGAAACTAGAAATTATGGAAAGTAATCATAACAATAATAACTGCATATTCAATGAATACAAGGATTTAGGAACCCTAAAAGGCCAATTTCCACTAATAAGTCCGAGCACGTACTCGTCACCTCGCGTACATAGACTACAATCAACATAGAAAACTCAAATCCTAAGGGGTATCTCCCCCACACAAAGTTAGGCAAGATACGTACCTCAAGGAAGACAAACTGGTACTCAAAAATGGGCTTCTCGGGTGAAAAGACCACCGGACGGCTCAAATCTAATCATAATAACTTCAAACCACAAAAAAAACTTATAAGAAACTATTTCAGCTCATAAAGTCTCAATCTTTAACAAAATCTTAATATCGATCCCAAAAGTTGACCCTCGGGCCCGCACCTCGGAACCCGACAAATTTCACAAAACCCGAACACCCATTCCGATACGAGTTCAACCATGCTAAAATTATCAAATTCTGATACCATTTCGTTCCTCAAATCATGATTTTTCATTTTGAAAACTTTCTTCAAAAACTAACATTTTCCTCAACTCAAAACACAAATTAAATGATAAAAATGAAGATAAAATCATGGAATATATTAAATTCTAGGTGAACACTTACCCAATCGATTTGCTTGAAAAACCCAAAAACTCCCAAAACCGAAGTCTAAAACTCAAAATATGAAGAAAATCGCCAAACCCTCGACTTAAATGTTTCTGCCAGGACTTCCGCATCTGCGGACAATGCGGAACTGCATTTGCGAGAAAGAGTCCGCATCTGCGAACTCAGCTAACCAGGCCTAGGACCGTATCTGCGGATTTAAAATCGCACCAGCGACACCGCAGAAGCGAAAAGGGAAGTCGCAGAAGCGAGATTCTTCGCAGGTGTGATCGCTGGACCACAAAAGCGGCCGTCGCACCTGCGTGCCAGCCTCCGCAGAAGCAAGCAAGATCCCAAGCCTTCATGACCGCAGAAGAGGCCAGGCTCACGCAAAAGCAGAGCCGCACCTGCGCTCCAAAGTGTCGCAGGTGCGAAACACCAGAAATAGACCTGCTCAAAACTAAAAAAAACATCCAAAACTCAACCGGAACAGGCCCGGGGCCCCCGGGACCCCGTCCAAGCATACCAACAAGTTCTATAACCTAACACGGACTTGCTCAGGGCCTCAAATCGCATCAAACAACAACGAAACTACGATTCACTCCATGAATCGAACTTATGAACTTCTAATTCTTCCAACTTCTAAAACTCGTGCCAAAACCTATCAAACCAGCCCGGAATGACGTCAAAGTTTGCAGACAAGTCCCAAATAATATAACGGATCTGTTCTAACTGTCAAAATCACATTCCGACCCCGATACCACCAAAGTCAACTATTGGTCAAACCTCTCCACTTTACAAACTTCAACGTTCACCGAGATTCTTCAAATCACCCTACGGACCTCCAAACTCAAATCTGGACGCACGCCTAAGTCCAAAATCACCATACGAAGCTGCTCAAGATCAAATGCTGCCAAGAGGGACTTAAATTCTCAAAACAACCAGCCGGGTCATTACAATAACAAAAATTAACAATAAAGTAAAGCAAACCAGTATTGAAATGCAATTCATCCCTCGAGCTAGTGTGCCCTCGAACTGACTGACACTAAAGGAATGTAGTAACAAATAAACTAATGAATAAGAGAGTATAAGAAAGAGAGAGTGTTATATTACTTTTATATGTGAGAATATGTGTCTTACAAATGATTAGAATCCCTCTTTATATAGTAGAGGAATTCTACTTATAGTACAATTCTAATTACAAAAGGAAATCCCATGATTAGCTAAATAATCGTTCTTGATTTGATTCGTTCCGAGATTTCCTCCATGATCTTCGATCAGTCACGGATATCTCGCCTTCTTGTTAGTATGTTATCTTCGGTCTGGCTCGATTTCTATCTCATTTGGTCTCGATCACTACTGGTCTCGATATCGATAGTTACCTCGACTCCTGAACTCGGTACCTTATCCTCAAGCCTCGATCTGATCTATTACGAGACCGACCTTCGATTCATCCCCCTGGTCTCGGTTAATTAGTAAAATTGGCTGGGCCCGATTTTAACCGTATGCAGATAGTCCCCTCATTTTTTGGAGTGTAATGACAAGAAATGAATTGAGCCTTCGATCTTTACCTCGACCTGCCATAACGTCATCTTCGTGATGTAAGCGATAGAGGTGACCAAAATGTCCTATCAGTACAGTTCCCCAGGTTATTAATGTATGTCAGTTGACGGTCGGCCACTAGCAACGTTGAACCGTCGCCGTGAAACCCATAAATAGGTTTTTTTTCCACTCTTTCAAACTTTACTTTCAATCTCTTCTGTTCTAGCCTGCAAAGTTCTTTGCATTTTTTCAAGTTCTTCATCTGCAAATCTTCAAGCTTCACCGTTAACCTCTTCTTAAAACACCAAATCTCTTCATCTTCATCCTTCTTTAACTTCAAAACTAAATGGCAAAAACGTCAAAGACTATGCCTTAAAAGGAAACTGCTTCATCCTTGCAGCCGGCCGACGGGAAAGCATCGGTGGAACCACGCCTTGAGGAATGTATTCCTGGGGGGTATGTTAATAGTTCTGATTTCAAAATTGAGAAGACCTCATCAGTCCCCGGTTGCGAGATGGTATCGAGATACATATGCTCGATACCTAAGAATTTCCTCGAAAAAATGAAGAAAGACCGCAACTGGCAGAACAAGGAGGCATTTTCCTTTATCAGGAGGCATTTTCCAAATCCCGAGTAGAACCGAGCCCATACGAGGCCGATCTTCAAGGGATTACGGAGGAAAACATTCCCTTAAACTTCTCAGTGGGCAAAAAGAAGAAGTAATCAAGGACCTCCGAGCTGACCTAGCTGCGGCTCAGAAAGAACAAAGTGACCTGACCGAGCAGGTAAAAACAAACTTAGAAGCTCATGCCATCATTTCGGAAATGGTGGCTAACAATTCGAACTCACAGGTCCAACATAAGGTCGAGATGATCGAGCGTCTTCGAGGAGAGGTAGATGTGGTGAAGGACGAGACCTTGGAGTGGAAGCAAAATATGGACCGCCTGGCCTCAGAGAAGGAAGCTACTCGAGCCTAGTTGTCATCGGCTGAAAAACATCTCCAAGGCATGAAGGAGAAGAGCTTGACATATGCCAAGAAAATAGAGGAGTTCGAGTCTCGGTTGGCCGCCAAACTTGCAAAAGACAAATCTGAGGCTGAAAAGGTCAAGACCGATGTAGAGGTGATCGTGGCCTTCTACCGGTCTGATGCTAAAGCTGCTCAAGCCCAAGCAAAAGAAACTACCGAGGCTACCCAGAAACGAGCATATTAGGTCGCCGAGCATATTAGGTCACCAAGCTCACCAAGTTTCCCAAGCAAAGGAAACTGCTCGAAGCCGACGCTAAGGCACTGGCCTCTGATGATGATGATGACGCCGAGAGCGAGAGCGGGTCCGAGAGCGGGGGGGACCCCGATGGAGAAGAAGCTGCCCCCGGAGATAGTTAGGAACTTTAGGATTTTTTCCTTTTTGGTCTTTTGTGTAGGATCCTAATCGAACCTTGTAAATATCCTTTCATATATATAAATATCTCTTTTCTTTCTGACTTGTCTTTATTTCATTTTCTGCCTTATGAAAATTTTGTTTCATTTATGCCTTATGAAAATTTTGTTGATAAGTTCAAGGCTTAGGAAGTTTGATTGAAGCCGGACTAGTTTAGTTTTTATAACCGAGTGAGTACTTGTTCGAACTCGAAGTAGGGTAACCCTTAGGTTTTATTTGAGTAAGGATGATTTCTCGAACTCAAAATAGAATTGGCCCTTAGGCTTTTGTATTAGGCCGATGTGGCCTTTGTAAAAAGAATGGCTTTTTCCCCTTCTCGGATTGAAAAGCTTATTGTTTAATCATATAAAATTTGTTATGCCTTGGCATGAAATAAGGAAGTTTGTTCGAGAGTTCGAAAAATTTTGTGCCCATTGGGGTTTTCGAGGGTCGATATTATCGAAACCCTTTGTTTCGTAATGCCTTAGCATGAAATAAAGAATTTGTTCGAGAGTTCAAACAATTTCATACCCATTAGGATTTCCGAGGATCGATATTATTGAAATCCTTTGTAATTTTGCCGAGGGTAGCCTTTTTAACCGGTTTATGAAAATATTCGAAGGCCTATTTTATTACGGAATTCGGACGTCTCCGAACCGTGTTAATTTGGCCATAGCCTTTTTAGTTTGGGACTTGCCTCTTGGGCATGTTTTTTCATTACACTCTGAACTTGTTAGAAGTGTCAGTCCCCGAGTGGGGTGGCCGTGGCCTGTAAATTTCAAGGATTGCCTTTTTAAGGTCTTACGGTTTCGATGTTATAATAGTTCGATCACATCTATTGTTTGGGCGGCAGTCCCCGGGTGTGGGGTTAGTTGTTCGAACTTCAGTCATGATCGACCCTTAAGCCTGTTTACACAATAGATGAAGAGCATGAAATTGTAAAGTAAAATCTTTCTAAGGCATGAAATATTTAGCAAGGAAAAATACTTCTCTTAATAGATGAATAAGCATGTGTACATGTTAGATGTTAGGTCTTGAGTAACCTACATGGGCATGGCTCATTCGACCGCTTGGCCCTTACAAAATTTACCTATCGAGACCCTGTTGACAAGAAGTACTTTCCTTGCAACAAAGTTGACATTCGAAGGTGATTCCCCCCAGTATTCGAGGTTGATTGTAAGGAAGCCTCAGATACTGTTGAATTGCTCTAAGTTAGAACGAACAATGGTTGCCTCGTTAAAAACCTTGCCGGAAAAACCCATTTGGGACAAAAACTGGTCTAAGGGAAAAGGAGTGCAATGTGTGCTTTCAGACATAAGGACTTCGTGTTGAAGGATCCATCGGCGTCCTCGATCAAACACCTGCAATTGGTTAATTCAAAATATAAATGAAAATGGAGAAGGTCGTACCTTAGCAGTAGTATCGCTTGAGGAGTAAAACGTTCCAATTGTTTGGTTATTGTTCGTCGACCATCATGCCAAGCTTGTAGGATCCTTTTCCAATGATGTCGAGGACCTGGTATGGTCCCTCCCAGTTTGGACAAAGTTTTCCTTCATTCGGGTTTCGAGTGTTAAGGGTGACCTTTCTAAGAACTAAGTCCCCGATTTTAAAGTGCCGAAGATTGGCTCTTCGATTGTAATACCTTTTGATCTGTTATTTCTGTGTGGCCATTCGAACGAGGGCGGCTTCCCGTTTTTCATCCAGTAATTCGAAGCTCGTATTCATAGCCTCGTGATTTGATTCTTTTGGTGCATACTGAAACCTAAGGCTAGGTTCCCCGACTTTGACCGGGATCAGAGCTTCGGCACCATAGACTAAAGAGAACAGTGTTGCCCCCACACTAGATTTTGATGTCGTGTGGTACGCCCAAAGGACCTCGGGCAGTATATCTCTCCATTTCCCCTTAGCATCGGTCAATCTTTTCTTTAGGTTTTCAATGATTGTCTTGCTTGTTGATTCGGCTTGACCGTTTCCACTGGATGATATGGCGTCGATAGAATCCTTTTAGTCTTGTGATCCTCGAGAAATTTTGTCACTTTGCCGCCGATGAACTGCTTTCCATTATAGCACACAATTTCGGCAGGCATACCGAATCGACATATGATGTGATCCCAAATGAAGCATATGACTTCATTTTATCTGACTCTCTCGAAATCTTGTGCTTCAACCCATTTAGAAAAATAGTCAGTCAAACAAAATAAACTGAGCTTTACCTGGGGCTGATAGTAGAGGGCCGACAATGTCCATTCCCCATTTCATGAATAGCTATGGGGATAAGACTGAGTGGAGTTGCTCCCCGAGTTGGTGAATCATCGGCGCATAGCTCTGACATTTGTCGCACTTTCGAACAAACGCTTTTGTATCATTTTCCATATCGGCCCAATAATATCCTTCTCTGATAACTTTCTGAACCAATGACTCGGCACCGGAATGATTTCCACAAGTGCCTTCGTGAATTTCCCGTAGGACATAGTCGGTGTCTCCTGGTCCCGAACATATCGCCAATGGTCCATCGAACATTCTCCTATACATTGTTCCATCCTCAACCAACGTGAACTGTGCTTCCTTTGTACGTAGAGTCCTCAATTCCTTAGAATCCAATGGAAGCTTCCCATTCTTTAGGTATTCGATATACTTATTCCTCCAATTGTAGGTCAGCCTTGTAGAGTGTATTTCGGCATGGCCTTATTCAATCACTGACCTCGAAAGTTGTACGACAGTCCCCGAGCTAAGTCCGTCATCTTTGATCGATGACCCCAAGTTGGCAAGGGCATCGGCCTCGCTGTTTTGTTCTTGAGGTACGTGTTGTATGGTCCACTCTTTAAATCGATGTAGAGCCACTTGTAGTTTGTCCAAGTACATGTGCATTCGGTCTTCCCGAACTTCAAAAGTTCTGTTGACTTGGTTTTCCACAAGTAGGGAGTCGTATTTGGCCTCGATGACCTCTGCTCCCAAACTTTTAGCTAGCTTAAGACCTGCAATCATGGCCTCATACTCGACCTCAATGTTAGTTAATTTTGAAGTTTTGATAGATTGTCTAATTGTATTACCTATGGGCGGCTTCAAAATGATGCCAGCCCGGACCCCTTTACGTTCGAAGCATCGTCTGTGAAGAGGGTCAACAACCCCGACGATGTACCCGATTTTAATAATAGTTCCTTTTCGACCTCGGGTACGAGGGCTGGTGTGAAGTTGGCCATGAAGTATGCCAAGATTTGAGACGAGATGGCCATTCAGGGTTGATACTCGATATCGTACCAGCTGATATCGACGGCCCATTTGGCCAATAGACATAAGAGTTCGGTTTTGTGCAAAATGTTGCGAGAGTTCGGGTAGTCACAACACAAATTGGGTGACACTGAAAATATGGTTTTAATTTCCTAAAGGAGCTTACTAAAGCAAGCGCTAATTTTTCTAAGTGTGGGTATTGGGTCTCGGCCTCACCTAAGGTCCGACTAACATAATAAACAGGTAATTGCGTACCTTGCTCTTCTCAAACTAAGACACCACTTACCGCTATCTCCGAGACCACTAAGTATAAGCAGAGTTGCCCGTCCGCTTTCGGGGTGTGAAGCAATACCGGGATCGACAGGTATCGTTTTAGTTCTTCTAAGATTTGTTGGCATTCAGGGGTCCATGCGAAATTTCTCTTCTTATTAAGCAGTGGGAAGAACCGGTGACTCCTATCTGAGGACCTCGAAATGAATCGACCTAGGGCGGCTATGTGCCCTGTAAACCTTCGTACGGCCTTGACATTATCCACGACTGTGATATCTTCGATGGCCTTGATTTTATCGGGGTTGATCTCGATCCCCCGATTTGATACCATGAAGTCGAGGAACTTGCCTGAGCCGACCCCGAATGCACATTTCTCTGGGTTTCGTTTCATGTTGTACTTTCTTAGTATGTCGAAGGTCTAATACAAATGTTTCAAATGGTCCTCTGCTTGCAGGGACTTAACTAACATGTCATCAATATAAACTTCCATTGATTTATCTTTTTTTTTCGAACATTCGATTTACTAGGCGTTGATAAGTAGCACCAGCATTGTTTAGTCCAAACGGCATTACGTTATAACAATAGGTGTCATATTTAGTGATGAATGAAGTCTTTTCCTGATCCTCCTAGTTCATTTGTATTTGATTGTACCTGGAGTAGGCATCGAGAAAACTGAGGATCTCATGGCCAGCCATGGCATCGATCATGCGATCGATATTCGGCAAAGGAAAAGAATCCTTAGGAAAGGCCTTATTTAAATCCTTATAGTCTACGCACATTCTAAGTTTATTTCCCTTCTCAGGGACTACAACTACGTTTGATAACCATTCGAGATACTTTACCTCCCGAATGGATCCTATTTTGAGAAGTTTGGTTACCTCGTCCTTGATGAATGCATGCTTTACCTCGGACTGGGGCCTTCTCTTTTGTTTTACCGGGCAGAACTTCGGGTCCAAGCTTAGTCGATGTGTAGTGATCTCCGGTGGGATACCTGTCATATCGAGATGGGACCAAGAAAAACAATCCATGTTATCTAAAAGGAACAGAATAAGTTTTTTCCTGAGCTCGAGAGTTAATCCCGTGCCCAGGTATACCTTTCGTTCGGGTAGGTATTCGACCAGAATTACTCGTTCTAACTCTTCGACTGTCGATTTGGTGGCGTCGAAATCATCAGGAATTATGAAGGATCGAGGGATCCAGTAGTCATCGTCCTCGTCCCTTCCCTGCCTCCCCAACTAAGTCTAGGATGGTGCATGTGGTTGCTATTTAGCCTCCTGTTTCCTTTGGACTCCGATTCTTTTATTGATGAGAGTGCTGATACCGGTATTACTTCATCGAATGCAAACATCTCTTTGGTGTCATGTTGTTCCCCATACACCATTTTTACTCCCTCTAGTGTAAGGAATTTTAGAGCTTGGTGAATGGTTGAAGGGACCGCCCTCATGTTATGAATCTAGGGTCTTCCGAGCAGGGCGTTGTATCTCATGTCGCCCTCGATCACATGGAACTTTGTTTCTTGAATGGTCCCTGCTACGTTTACTGGCAAGATGATTTCTCCCTTAGTGGTCTCACTCGCCATGTTGAAACCATTGAGAACCCAAGCTGCTGGCACAATCTGATCCTGCAGGCCGAGTTGCTCCATCACCCTCGATCGAATAATATTGGCCGAGCTCCCTGGATCAATTAAAACACGTTTAACTTGAATTTTATTCATAATAATAGAGATTACCAGTGCATCGTTGTGGAGTTGTGAGATTACCTCTTCTTACTCGTCATTAAACGACAAGGTCCCTTCTAGTACATAGTCTTGAGTTCGCTTTTCCCTAGTGATTGACACCTTGGTGCGTTTGAACACGGGCCCCTGTGGAATATCGACCTCACCGACGATCATGTGAATCACGTGTTGTGGTTCTTCCTGTTTGCGTCCCTGTCTCTGAAGTGATTTTTAGCTTTATTGCTTAAGAATTCTCGAAGGTGGCCCTCGTTGAATAAACGG